>NW_015555746.1:1636895-1650639 GCF_001515605.1 Sinocyclocheilus anshuiensis
TGCATTCATTCACGTCTCTTCTGAGTCGATTCTATTTGATTAACTTGAATTTTGAGACTTTCGTTCCGCCCTTTTAGCTTTGCCCAATCCACACACACAGCTCGCGCGCGATCCACGCAGCTGAGCTAAAGAAAATCAGCGACCACTAGATGGCACTAGCCCCACTCACATGTGCGCATTCCATTGTGTACAGTTTTATGAATGTTACATTGTGTTTTCTTTGTTTCTTTTTGGTTTGGCTATTCTCCTCTGCCCGTAGAAATACAAGATGTTTTAAGTTAACGTAACTTGTCTTAAGACACAGAATAACTTATATTAATTTTGCCAAACAAGAACTTCGTTACGGTACCTTTTTTTTTTTTTCTGTAATTCAATGGCACGTTGTCAGTTATTCCTTCCTTGTATTATTATTATTATTATTATGCAAAGATGAAGTAGACGATGCTGATTAGCCATCTCCGCACTGCAATATGAGAGAAATGCACCTTTCATATGGCGCTTTTCCACTGCGTGGTACGACTCGGCTCGGCACGGCTCAGTACGGTACGGCTCGGCTTGCGTTTCCACTGCAGTTCAGTACTGCTTTAGAGTGGGCGGGATTATTCATGTGTCGTTTATAGTTGCGCTGCCTCTACTGCCGCGACTATGTGACTATTAAACTATGACACTTTAATACAAACTGTAACATTTGTATTCACAAATATGTCTCTATTTGAACAAAATGCTGCACATTAATGTAATTCTTAACTCTGCAGACACCGGTTGAAAAGCATTTGTTTCAGTGTAGTGACGCAATTTTGCAAATTTTTCAAACTGTGTACACCTTAATGAATAGCACTGGGCCTTGTTCGTTGGTAGTTGTGTGTGGGGGGGATGTGAAATGCTGTAAACTGCAAAAATGAAGTCTTAAAATCCAAATGAACCGAACAAGATTGACTCGAACTAGACGTCAATTAATGCACGCGTGTCACCTGATCCACATATGCACAATGAACCGAACAAGATTGACTCGAACTAGACGTCAATTAATGCACGCGTGTCACCTGATCCACATAAGCATGGATTCCTTTTTGCATGAGCAATTTATGATATATTAATGAAGAACAGAAAATTTTTATTCGCAAACATGTCTGTATTTGTACAAATCGCTGCACAATCATTTAATCCCGAATTTCACGGAATCAAATTGAAAGGCATTTGTTTGTGGTTAGTAAGATACATGTATAAAATGTATGCAGTACATGGATAATTGTTCGTGCATCTATTAATCATTTTGAGTCTAATTTCATCCCATAGATTTCGCTCCCTTGCTGAAGTGGCAAAGGGATCTCATTATAATATTACCGCCCCTTAATCTGTAAATGTAAAACACCCACAGCGCCGTCATTGTGTTTTTTTTTCACAAGCGACAACGGTGTACCAATGCCATGGTGAAAGTTTGAGCAAAATATGCTAACTGTTCTGCCTTTGGCTGCACAGACGAGCACAGAACACTATTTAGAGTCCCAGCCTCAGAGGAGACAAGAGAGCAGTGGATTTATTAATTTATTTACTGTATATTGCTGCTGCCACACAGATCTAAAATAAACATGCAATTTATTTCCCAGCTGTTTACCTTCACAGACATAACTGACTGTTTTTGTAACTCGTGTGTTTTTAATAAAGATGTGTGTGAATGAGAACTTAGTTTAGTACTCACATGCTGTGTGGTGGCCGCTTTCTGCCCATGTGCTTCGGATATGTGTGCTCAGAAAAGGTATATCAGACGTTTAAACTCATATGGTTTAAAACGCATGATTTCAGCGCGATAAACATGATAATCAGAACCAAAACAGATTTTTTAGCAGGTTCCAGCTGTAAAGGTGCAGCTCTATTCTGGAAAAGGGGGCGGGGAGCGGCAGATCATTTGCATTTAAAGAGAAAGGCCCGAAAAACAGCGCGTTTCTGCTTCCACTCAAAATAGGCATTTTCAAAATAATATAATAAATTATCTGTGGAGACGTTTGAGCTGAAACTTCACAGACACATTCTGGGGACACCAGAGACTTATATTATATATTGTAAAAAGGGGCATAATATGTCTCATTTAAATTAAAGGGATATTACTCTTAATTACCATGAAATTTTCAGCTGTAGAAATGTTTTTGCAAACTCATATTAGAAAAGCTCATATTATGGAAATTTTGGAGTTTTTGTGGAACATTAATTACCCTACAACCCAAAGCAGAGAAATAGGATGTCATTCATGTCAGTTCCTTCACTGGACCGCTTGAAAAAAAGAGTTTCTTTGTTAAATTAATTAAACAAATGATTCCATATGTACTTTCATTTTTTTAAACACTGCTGCTCTGTATTTCAGTATGTCAAATTTATAGCAATATTAGGTTGTGCAGCATTGTTCATGTCCAGGAGATGTCCTCAGATTAAAAAAAAAAAAGTTTGTTCCAATACACTCACATTTTCCCCAATTTCCCTATTGCCTTTGACAGGTGACCAGTCACATGACAAATGTTCCTGTAGCAAAAATGGCAGCCTCCAGGTTGCATCCTTACAGTGGATCATGCACTAGCTAGCAACTGCCATTGAGATGAATGGGAACGCTAACAGCTTTACTTCAGGTATTTTAGACTTATTTGATAATATACCATCAGCCATCAAAATATATCAGTTAACAGCCTATATTTTCAGTAATTCACCCAAAAAATCTCATAGTTTAAACACACTTATTGTTGTTGCTGTAAAACAACTAATACGTTCTGAATGTTTTAGTGTGTCAGAATGTTACAAAAAATGTGGTTTGTTAAAAAATTATTAGCCCCAATGTAAATGACTATTATTTGTGATATTATATTTCAAAATACCTTGCTTTGTGAAGCCAAAGTGTTATTTTTATTTAGGGACTGTCATCAAAGCATTATGTTGTTTATTAGAATTAGAAATGGCACTTTTGTAGCAATTCACATTATCTGAATCTGGTTTGGAGAACTCAAAATCAATCCACCTAAGCTTTGCTGCTAATCTGTTTAGTTGGAGGCTTACAGTGCCCAAGCAATGAGCTTCAGCAAGCTAATTAGCTGTCATGGCATTAGCTCATTGTGCGGAAGTCAAGTAAACAAATCCCAGCCACTTTTCCAGATTTATCTATGCTTCATCTTCTTAGGAGCATTAGCACATAGCATGATATCATGTACTAATACGGTTTAATTTCTTATTGATAAGATTAAATGTTTGATAGACTAGAATTCATATGGATTTGTAGTAATATGTTTTTATTGGAGAGGAACCAGATGGTCCTTCACAGCTCTTCAAACGGCTAACATTAAATGCTGTAATAAGCTTGTGTATCTTGTAAGTAGAGGTTAAAAGCATTTGCAAGCAAAACATTTGTACCTATCATTTCAGTCGAATCAAATGTCTGCTTTTTGTATCCTGTCTTAATGTTCGTCCAACAGCTGACGTATTTCATATTTCATATTTAAAACATTAAAATAAAATATTAAATTGATCACTCCTGTAAAGTAAACTGGAGTAATTGTACTCCTAAATATAGGAATGAAGTTGTGCCTTAAAAAATACAATCACCTAGTTTATTTTAAAATGTGTGTACAATAATTTTGTCCTGCCTGAAGACAGAATAATGAGCAGTAGCTATGAAACTTTGCTTTTATTGACTTTTTGTGTGAAATACACCATCCTGACCCTCTTATGCGCACTGAGAGTTAACTCTAGTGGACAAAACATGCAATTTAAAAGAGGAAACCATTAAAAGATTTTTGATGTCTGTTCATGTTTGCTTGATTCCAAATTTTACTTAGAAAGCATGTTTTTATTTCATTATTGCTTTGAGAAGTTCACATTTCTCTTCACATTTCATTGTAATCGTTAAGCTTACTGTATAATTTGTGCAGTGACATGGAATTATGTATTATAAAGACTCATAATACACAATTGATGTTCTAAAAGCTGCCTTTGTTGTTCTGTAACTTGCACATCTGTGTAAAGTCAGAGTGTAGGATGGAACAGGCTTTGTTGACAGAAAGCAATTACCCTGTAAATGACATCATGTTGCAATTGTTGTGTCCTATAAATTGTAGTCTAGACAAAGGAGAAAGGGGACTTTTAAATGACAAAGATTCACCACAGGTTTCCATGTGCATGCTATCTAAAATGTTAAGTTTGTTTTGTTGTCTGCTCTTCAAGATCGCTGCCTGTAATATTACTCTCGGCCATCAAGTGCATCCTGGAGCCTAAACAACAAAAAGAAAGTAGACTCAGTAAATATATATGAAACACTGTAAAATACAACAATTAAAGTTATATTTGATCTCTTACTTGAAGTCTCCCCCATCTAGAAGTTTCTTGTAAGTGTTGATCTCCACTTCTAGTTTCATCTTCATATTAAGCAGGGCTTCATATTCCTGACCCTGCTCTGTGATCTTTGACCTCAGCTGTGCCAGCTCAGCTTCAAACTGCAGTATGATGGTGTTGTATTTCTCCACCTCTGCGTTTGAACGTAGCTCTGTGTTCCGCAGTGTGTCCTCAAGCGATGCTTTCTATAAAGACAGTATCATCATAAACTTCGAATTTTATTAAAAATGCAACAGTCTAACACTTTCATAATATGGTGTGCATGTGTACGTTACCAGGCTTTGTTGGGATGCAAGCTCTATTTCTAGCGTTTGAATCTGCCGCCGTAGGTCATTCATCTCCATCTGTGCACCTTGTAATGCTTCTGTGTTCTGAGCCACCTGCACCTGAACTTCTGACATCTGAGGAAAAAGAGTTGGTTAGATTTGCTTGGAGGAGTTCAATAAAAGCTAAATTATTGTTATGTGGTGGTCAACAGTTCTGTACCTGGGATTCGTGCCACATTTTGAGGTCCTCTGCGTTTTTAAGTGCCAGTTTTTCATAGTTAGCCCTCATGTCTTCCATTACTTGAGACAGATCCTGCCCCTTCGGTGCATCAACGTCCACCTGAACACCTGATTGGGCAATCTGGTTTCGCAGCTCCCCAACTTCCTGTCAAAGTTGAACAGAAAGAAAATCTGAGACATTTAGAGTATGAAATTATACCTTTCAGTAATATGGTGACTTTTCCTGCATTTTGAAGATGTCAGCATGTTGTGGAAGTAAAAACTCACTGTGATTAATTTAAAGGCCCTATCAAAATTGATATTTTAGTTTATGTCTGCTATAAATCCATCTATATGCTAGCATACACTGACAGTTTTTTCCAAATTTCTACTTCAATAAGATAATACATCAACACAAGAAACAAAACTGTGCTCATTAAACGATATCATGGAGTCCGTTAGCTTATTCAGAGATGTGAGAATCTCATTCTGTGTGTGAATCTCATGCAACTAGTGTTAAGTGGCTCTTATGCAATGGTTGTTTACATTTTCATGGTTTCTCTTGAGGAAAACAAGCTCTTCTTTCAAGGACTCAATTTCACCCTCCACATTCAGGCGACCAACGTTGGTGTCATCAATGACCTTCTTCAGAGCTGCAATGTCTCCTTCCACGGACTGCCTCATGGCCATCTCATTCTCAAACCTATAATAACACACACAAAACAATCTTTCAAGTAATGCACTAAAATGTTTCTGTGTGCATGTCAACAGTCCTCCATCAAGCATCTGTCAGACTGAAGATTTATGTCTATTTTGTGATTCTAAAAATGGGCACATTTTCAGAAGCATGTTCTTCGATACCAAGTTACAAGATGTATTTTTTAAGTTATGTGGTGCAATAATGAAAACTGACTTGACTCTGAAGTCATCTGCAGCCAGACGGGCGTTGTCAATCTGCAGAACAAGACGAGCATTGTCCAAAGTGGCATCAAACACCTACAGACAAAACAAAGCACATATTTCACCAAACAAAACCTGTTTTTGACATCCATTCAGCTTTTTTTTCCCTTTAGTAACTCTACAAAAGATACGATTTGTCAGATGGTTTTAATTACAGCATTCTTGGAATGAGGTTCAGACGTATGTTCTTATCTAATCAACTAATTACCTAGAATCAGATTTTGAATTATACTTTGTATTAACTTATGAAACTTTGGAGTATGAAATGGTCTGACTGAGCAAGACTATAAAATATGAGACAAAAGAGATGTTTTTTGATTTTGACAGGCTATTTTTGGATTATTGCTATATTTGATGTACTGTATGAGAGAGAATATGTGTATACCTGTAAATATACTGTATTATCTAAGTGTGTAGTGCAGAACATTTGAATGGAAGCAATGATCAAATAATACTCATACTAAATTTGTCTGTGTAATCTAAGATTATCATGTGCTTCTGCTTATCAGACCTGGCTGTCTGAAATTGTCCTAAATAAAAAAATATGTTAGCATTCTTTTTTAGTTTAGAACCTTTTTTATTAGCTTAGTTTTGTACTTTGCAGTTTTACAACTGGGATTAAAGCAACGATTAGACATTTTGGAACAATAAATGTTATGTAACGACTCAACCACATCTGCTATAAATGATGGAGTTCTTCTTTTGCATTCTTGTTGTGTGCGAGAGAGTGCCATTGTGGCTGTGTGGGTGCATTTGCACGTGTGTGCGATTGCTTATCCCACATCTGTTTTGCATTATGATTCTAGTCAGAGACTCTGTAGGAAGTTTGTAGGGCTGTAGTCGGTCAAACATTCTTCTAATGCTTTAGAACTGATTGTGAATGTTCTGTTTGTGTTGACCGTTGTCATGGTTGCACAGATTTTAAAACCAAATGTGGAGGGTTTTGAGGAATTCCCTCAGTCATAATCAGAATACATATAGAGAAAAGCAGAAGCACAAAAGAAAGAGGAGAGAGAGCGAACAGGGCGTGTGCCACACCCTCCATTGAGATGTGCGGAAATCTGATCATGCATTTTTATTGCATTGAACGGTTCTCATGAACACTACAAAAACTTTTTTTTTATATGCTTAAGACATTCTTAAGACCTAAAAAGGCTCAGGTTTGGGTGACAAAGAAGCAAAAAAAAGTTTTAGTAAAGTTTAAGTAAACATAGTTTTCATGAGTTTAACATCCAGAACACAAACTGGAAAAAAAGGGTTAACCTAAAAAAAATTATTTATGTTGTAAATGGATTTTATTCAAGTGTATGTAATATAATATAATATAATATAATATAATTCATAATTTCTGTTGAAATTAATACATAAAATTACTCTTTTCTATTTGTGTGAAACTTTAATTCTAGGTTTTGCTTCTTCATTTCAGTTTGATTACTGTAATTCAAAACATCTGGTATCTCCTCCTCCTAACATAAATAACTGGCTGCTCTCGCAATCACTCAAATGCTTCCTTTTGCATATTGAACCCCCACCAAAAGGAAAACACACACTTAGACAAAGCATTTAAATCCAACAATGTCTCTCACCTTCCTCCTCAGGTCATCCAGGATTGCGTTGTACTTGCTGTAGTCGCGTGTTTCTGGTCCACCTTTCTCTAGGGCCTCTCTGATCTGCATCTCCAGTTTGCTGTTCTCCTGCTCCAGCCGGTGCACCGTTTCCAGGTAAGTGGCCAAACGGTCGTTCAAATTCTGCATCTGTCCTTTCTCGTTGCCCAGGATGGACCCTGTAGAGGCAACGCTTGCCAGGGACCCCGCTGCACCAACACCCATGCCGGCTGAGCTCACCTTGAAGGCTGTGGAGGAAGAAATGCCCCCACTTCTAGGAGCAGAACGGAGAGACATGGAAGAGACAGATGAGATCCTGGTGCCATGTCCACCTGCCCCGCCATACGTGCTAGCAGCACGGTGCACCGGCACAGAGCGGGTAAAGGAGATGTGAGAGGCCTGAGGTGCGTAGAAGCTCATGGTGGTGGAGGAAGGAAGTACTGACTGCACGAGAGAATGAGTGTATGCTGAGGGACGTCAGCTGTTGAGAGCTACGGGAAGAGAACTGTGCAGCTTTTATACCCCCACCAAACTCTTTCCGTTCCTCCTTTTCTCTCTCTGACTCACAGACACCCATGCACACTGACCAGCTAAGACCCTGCCCACATTGTCCATTTTTTCTATAACTTTTTTTCAGTGATCTCTAACGTCCTTCCCACATCCTTTCTCCCCGCTTTTCTGCCTGAAAATCACCCCTCTGCGTCCCTCCATCTGAACCCAATCCTTGAGCTCATCTGGCCACATATACATATTGCAACGAGATACAGCCCTGAGCTCAGGCTCATTATGTGCTTTCAGTCCCACAGTGCTTTAGTGAAAGCTTAAATAACAATTCTAACTAAGAAGAACAGAGGCTGAGAAAGAAAACAATGGTTTATGATTTTGATCAAGCACCTTTGGGACAGGCTACACCTATGTATGCATTTTACCAAGAACACGTGAACTAGATTTAAACTTTTTTTTTTTTTTTTTTTACTTTAGATCCTTAATGATAGTTCAAGTACCACACTTTACTATTTATTTTTTATTTTTTTTTAAATATCTTTATGTTCCACAAAAGAAAGAAACTTTGGAGCATGATAATTTACATTTTTGGCTGAACTATTCCTTTAAGGCATCTAAACCTTTATTCACTGGGATGTTTTTGCAAACTGCAGTACTACAAATAGTCTCACTTGTTTTTGGCCTTTTAAGGTCTTGCTCAGAATTATATAACTGTCCAAATATGTGAAAAAAAACATTGATAAAGACTCAACACTCAGAATAAATTGGGAGTTGTATAAATAAACAAGGTGATAAATGCAAAAGCTCAAGGTAATGTCTTAGTGTTTGGAGTTCAGTAAATGAGGAACATTGTGAACCTCTGCCTCTACCAGGTTTAAACTGTAGATATAAATTTTGGTAACAATTTTGCTGTCTAAGATCAAATTATCTTGATGGTTTATCTTGTTGTAGCACAAAACTTGGAAAAACCTATGTAAATCCATAGTCTTGGCTGAGATGAGAATTGTACAGTCCAACAAAGTATTGTTGATTTTGTGCAAGCTTTCACTGATCATATTGAACAGTCTGGCTTTATAAAAGACTATAAAAAACTTTATAGTGTGAACCCAGCTTTAATGTCACAGGTTTTGATATCTGAGAATGGCAAAAAACAAAACAAAAACGATAATATATAGCTTATTGTTGCAATAAAGATGTTGCTTTGAAATACCTGCATGTGATCCAAAGAACACCCAGAGGCCTAACACAACCAGGAGGTAAAAGAAACCTGAAGAGTTTGCACATAGGGTTTTTGAAAGCTGATCTTTTCTTTCTTTCTTTCTTTTTCTTTTTCTTTTTTTTCTTTTTTCTTTCTTTCTTTATTTTCTGAACATGCTTATCCAAACTTGATTTCAGTGTTCTCAGCAGTTTTTTTAAAGTTGTATCCATTAAAAAAAAAAAAAAAAAAAGTTAGTGTTTGTAACTTGCTACAAACTTTCAACGTGCATCAAGGAACAATTCACATTTCACTTTTTTTAAAATAAATGCTTGTATACACAGTTTAAAATACCTGTGATGTAACAGGCAGCAGGTTGCCTATTTAGAGACTGAATTAATTTCTCGTGGAACATTTCTCTGACTTGGAAGAGAATCTTTGCTAACTCTTGTCGGTGGTTATAGTGCTTTCTCTGTGTCAAGAGTACAATCTGCAGTGTCTTTGTTTGAATGGGGTGTCCATAGATTCCAGAGAGCTCTGGTTACTGGATGAGTTATCTGTCCCATGATTTCCGGGAGCTCTGAATTCAAATCACAGACTGTCCTGCAGGAAAAATGTTCATGGTTTGATCAAGCCCCTCTTTTTTCTTCTCTCTTCATGCTTTAAGTCTCCTGCATAGCTCTCCAGCTAGAGCTTTTGCTCTAGAAGCAGTAAAGTACATCTACACTGTCAGAAATAGGGGTACAGTAGGAGTCCATTTCTGTCCCCCAAGGTACAATCTACACTAATGTACCCCATAGGGCTTATTATTGAACCTCAAGGTACATGTATGTACCTTTTTGAGGGTCAAAAAGGTACATATGTGTTCCCAAGCATTAAAAGGTACATATATGTACCGTTTCTTTTAAAGGTTAAGGTACAATATCAAGAGACAGCCTCTGCTAAGCCAATTTTTTTGTAAAAGTTGTTGTTTAAAGATTTGAATGATACCTTAATTATTTATGGTAGATAAATAACTTAGGCTACCACTATATTTGAGTAGCCTTGAAATAAAAGAAATAAAAGTTTTGTAAGTCAATTTTCTGATATTAACACATGGCTACCATGTGTGTGTGTTTCGTTGTACTAGTCTGTTTCTAAGCAATATTTTTATTTCCTTTCTTGTGGTTAGTCAAAACTGTGCTGTGCACATCAACAACAGTCATAGTGAGATGCATCACTTAAATTAGGAGGATAGAAAGCTGATCACAAGAAATCCTGTTTACAGTCTCTTCTCACTTCATTATTGAATTATTTCCGGTCAGTAGCCTAGTGGATGACACATGTCTGGATAAAGATCTGCCGTGTATTGGATAAGGTCTGCAGAGCACAGACAAGCCAACACATTAATGGTTTACAAATGAAGAGTACAATGAAAAGTTGGCAGAGAGTGAGCAGACAGAGAGGAAAAGAGTGCCAAAAGAGCAGGAAAACGAAGGGACAGTGAGTCACTCTCCAGAATGAAGGAATTTGCACCACCCTGCCCCCTTTACCAGATGTGACCTCCCCCACTCCTAAACTCCTTCTATTTCTTTCTCTCTCATGCACAAACATGCATGATGTATTGCTTTATTTCTCAGTTACACGAATGCAGTGTTTTAAACTAGTAGGCTTGTTACTTAAATAATAGACTCAAATTTACCATCATTATATTTATGAAAATCTGACAGCATTTTTTAACAGACTCAAAAAGGGTGGATTTTTATTCGAGTTGCACCCATTTCCAGAAGAATCTAGATGAAATTGGCACGAAAGGCTGTAGAGAGAGCGAAATAAATGTCCTTGGCAACCACATTCAGCTCAACTTTTTATTACTCTTTTGTGTTTGTCTTTTTTTAATCATTTCCCTACATTCGCCTTCTGTGCTACCCTCTCATTATCTGCAACTCAAATACTCTCAGGAAAATGAGAATAAAATAGAATAATGGAAAGCACAAGGAAAGGAAAAGCTGAATCTTTCAGTAAAGGGAAACTGGGATCGGATTTCTCTTTTCTCACTCCAGCATTGTTTGTATGCTAGCATGTGTTTTAGCTGTATGTACTCTGTTTTAAGGGATAACGGTTTTTGTGCTTTTTGATATTTTTTATTCAGCAGGGATGCATTAAATTGCTCAAATGTATAATATAAAAATGCTATTCTCTCACATTTTTTTTCATCAAAGAATTCTGGGGGGAAAAAGTTTCCACAAAAATATTAAGCTGCACAGTTGTCTCCAACATTTATATAATAATAAGAGATGTTTTTGAACACCAAATCAGCATATTACCGTCATTTCTGAAGGATCATATGATACTGAAGACTGGAATAATGGCTATTGTAATATATTTTAAAATACTGTAATATTTTAAGTTGAATAAATATTTCAAAATGGTACTGTTTTTACTATGAATAGTGTAATTACATCTCTATAAGGAAATAAGCGGTAGTATGACTAATTACAAATGTGTACTAAAAACATCATACATAAACAATTAAAATTGAATCTTTTATTTCAACATAAATAGTTGTTGATATACTGTAAAGACATTTATGTGTATTTATAATATGTCACTGAGATTTTGTTTTGTGTGGCTGTAGACTAAGGTAAAGATAGAAGGATGTGATTGGTTGGGGTGAGGTAAGCTCGCTGTTATGATGGATTAGTGCGATAGACACACCCTGTGACATGCCACATAGATTTTCTCAGCAGATTTAGAAACAATTTTCATGATTCATTTGGTAAGAAAAGGTAAAAGTGGGTGAAGCTTCAGGAAAATGATGTCCTGACAACAATGATTGGGACCACAAGAGTATACACAGTCCCACTCCCTTCACTATAGCAGCTACAGATTCATGAAATACTTGCGCTGTTTGTGAAGTGTTTTTTTAGTTACTTTGAATTCGTCGATGGAGAAAGATACTTTTGCCCATAGAATAGTGTAATATCTACCTACAAGAGTTATTTAGACCTTGCTAACCAGCCAAACCTTGATTTCTTGATCTAAACCAGAAGCCCTTCAACTCTCATTCTGCTGTCAGTGTTCTGTAGACATGGTGCAATTCCAAACTCAGCCACTAGGGAGTGTTAAAAACCGCCAAAACTGGAAACACAAAACAGTCTTGACATAATGTAATTAGTTTACCGCTAGCACATGTTTTTACTCAGCTTTTTTCCCATTTCAGCTCTCGCACGGTTTTCAAAACCTTTGTAAAGCATTTGTGTTCGTCTTCAGCGCTCACTGTCTATTCACTCTACACTACATTTCTCTCTGTTAATGCTGGCTGAAATTCAACATTTGCAGTCATCCAACTTTATGTTTTTTTTTTTATTCCAGATTGTTTGAAATTTCTCAATTTCTCTTTATTACTGTAATTCAGTTTTGCAACCGTTCCCACTGTGGCGTAGTGATACATGGATGTGGTAGGTTGAATTATTCGTCTTTGTCTTTTAAGCCTATTAAAATATAACAACACCTCATTGTCTGTTTCTAGTTCCACTTACCTGAGTACTGTTTATGTAAACAACTCCCTCCTTCATTTCAGCACCTTGTACTTACAAAGAAGACTTTCTCATTCTGTGAAACATTTATCCAAAAGCAAACAGATGTTATGCCTGCTTTCACATAGCTGTCACTCACGAGCCAATTGTTTTTCATTAGTGCTGTTATATTTACCCCCTGGTGCCCCAAAAGGGAAACCAGGGCTGCGTTCAGCCCTGACAAAAACGGTGCAAAACGTTTTTTAAACGGAAACGGTGGTGCGTTGAACACTCTGTTCTGATGATGCAAGAGTTGCAACTATGGCAGCTGAGAAGGCCATTCTTTGTGTTCTTTTTGAAGAATTTTCGGAGCCTGATGAAATCGGTATAAATACGTGTTTAATACTGCAAAATTACGCTCGATGGTACAGTCACTGCCCTTGCTATCCAGAATAAAAGAGAACATCCCAATCAAATGAAGGGATTTGTGGAAACTGTGGTTCCTAATTATTGTGATCCAATATTTTGCCTCGCATTTCAGGATGAAAAGACAAACATTTCAGGTGAAGGATAATCCACTTCTTACCTCCAAGACTGTGTTATGATCTATATGACCTTATTATTTTTATTGTGAGTATTAGGCTTATCATTATTGCTGATCACTGTTGTTGTGCTATGATATTGTAATATTTACCATTATATAATCAGAGGAGTATAGAAAAGTTTATGAAAGTGTCACTCCACAATACAATAGCAAAATATGTAAATATGTATAGTATTTTTATGTTACATTAATCAGTATTTAGCACACCTTCCTAAGGAAAGGATATGGACCAGAAGACATTGCAATTACTAAATGATATTTAGACAGACTTAAAGAAGTTCCAGATCTATACTTGTGCCCTTATTATTTCAGTTATTTTGCCTTTAATGTAAATAAACATGTGCAAACAATATACTTGCTCTTGAATACTTTAATTTATTTTGATGTTAATTACATTGTGCCAGCTGTCTCTTTAATACCGCGTGGTTTACATGTTGCCGCTGATTAGGCTGACATGTTTGACACACCCACCAAACAAGAGAAAACACATCTCAAACCCCGTTGCACACCGTTTCCAGGAAACATGT
>NW_015555746.1:1654707-1655006 GCF_001515605.1 Sinocyclocheilus anshuiensis
TGTTACATTAATCAGTATTTAGCACACCTTCCTAAGGAAAGGATATGGACCAGAAGACATTGCAATTACTAAATGATGTTTAGACAGACTTAAAGAAGTTCCAGATCTATACTTATGCCCTTATTATTTCAGTTATTTTGCCTTTAATGTAAATAATAGGGATGCACCGATACCACTTTTTCCAGTACTCGTCCGATACCGATAATTTTATTTTTGGTACTTGCCGATATTTTTATTGCATTTGTCCATTTTTTAAATATTGGGTACAGAAACCAAAAGGGTATGTATAATGTTAGTTG
>NW_015555746.1:1655020-1655287 GCF_001515605.1 Sinocyclocheilus anshuiensis
GACACATTATTCGCTATAGTTTAGAAAATGGTAATAAAATATGACAAGAACTCAGAGTTAAACTGTGTCAGAACAAATTCATCTTGATAATGTTAGATAATTTTGATAGAAAGGTATGTAATAGATTACAATCAACCAAAACATTTCAGACAGCTGTTAATATGACAGTATTTACACAACTATGAACACTTAGTCGGGCAACCCTTAGCCTCAATGACAGTCTGTAGTCTCCTGGGCATGCTGTCACCCAGCTTCATGCAAACCTCA
>NW_015555746.1:1655317-1671822 GCF_001515605.1 Sinocyclocheilus anshuiensis
TACATGCTGCTGCTGATTGGGCTGACATGTTTGACACACCCACCAAACAAGAGAAAACGTATCTCAAACCCTGTTGCACACCATTTCCAGGAAACATGTCGTTCAAACCGGAAACCGTAGCAAAACGGTGCACACCGGTTTGAGCTTGCCCCAGTTGTGGTGCAGTTCTCCTGCTTAAAGATCTGTTTTAACGACAGTCACCTGTTTTTGCCTGCAGGACACCACTGTAAAAAATTGTCACCCCTTTCAACTTAAAAACGTAAGTTTTGTGGCTGCCTTAAAATTTTAAGTTAAATCAACTTGAAAGTACAAGTCATTTCAACTCACTAATTTAAATCGTGCCTAGTGCTGAATTGTTTTATTGAAATTCATTTGACTTTACATTTGCTGTTTCAACTTAAGTTCAAATTTTTTTACATGAATTTTCTAGTTATGATAATGTAAACTTTATTTTAGATCCAGATAAAAAAATATACTACACCATTTGTGAAATTCCTCCGCGGTTTAGTTAGTTCGCTGTATAGTCTGCCCGTGTCTCCTTGTTTGATGTTGCACTGCGATGTCTCATGTTTCAAACATGAGTCTAATGTCTAGATTTGCTGAATATTTTTTTTTTCTTGGAAAGGACTCTGATATTAAATTCATGTACAAATTTGACTCCTGCGCATGAATCCATGTTCAGAGATTTGGCCGGTTAGTGCCAAAAAGCTACAACTTAAAATGTTAAGTTCACTCAACTAAATTGGGCTCTTTGAATTTCAGTAACATTAAACTGACTTAAAAAATCAAGTTGAATCTAGTATAACTTATAAAAAAAAAAGTTGAAATTGCTTAAATTATTTTTATGAGTTAAAGTAACTTAAAAACATAAGCTGTCATGGCCTTTTCATCATATCATTTTTTACAGTGCACCCCCCTTTTTCTTATTACAGGAATACAGGTGGTGTGCATGAAGGGTACTCTGTTGAATTACCAGAATTATACTCTGCAAAATTCATGCCTCAAGCCTGCAACAGCAGGTCACCTAGTTAGCTGCTAGTTTGGGCTTGTTTTTGGTCATGTTACACTACACACTGACTCATATGAAAGTGAGTGACATGCATTCCAGGAGTCACTGATCAGAATGAACATGAAGTGGTAGAAAACCTTAATGGAAAACTGTGGGTTTCTTGTGTATTTCCCTATTTTATATTCTCCTTTTATTTATTTATTTATGAGTAGAAGAAATTTACTAACTATCATTAAGATAATTATATTATTCATCAATAATTATTATATTCTTCATAAGTCATTGTACTTATCAATAATTAATTGCCCTTTTCACCCATTTATCCATGTTATGATTTTAATCATTTATTATTTTAAGTGGCTGTGTTTTTTTTTTTTGAGAGGTGACTAAAGGTCTGACACATATCAGGACTAACCGTATTTACTCCTTTACCGTGGCATCTTCCAAAGAACAGATATGCAGTTGTGCTGTACTTTGTTTATTGATCTTGTGTAATCTTCAATTCCAGAGAGAGGATTAGTTTCGATTTCTTTGTAATTGTATGTACACTACTGGTCAATAATTGGGGGCCAGTCTCTAATACTCAACAAGGCTGCATTTATTTGATCAAAAAAGCAGTAAAAAACGTAATTTTGGGGAAATATTTTTGTGATATTTTTTTTTTACATTTATCATATATATATATATATATATATATATATATATAATTTTAAAATGTATTTTATTCCTGTGATTTTTTCCCCCAGCAATCATTACTTCAGTGTCACGTGATCCTTCAGAAATAACCGTAATATGCTGTTTTTTGGTGCTCATGAAACATTTCTTATTATTATCAATGTTGATAACAGGCTGAGCTGCTTTATATTTCAGGATTCTTTGATGACTAGAAAAGTGAAATGGAAATCTTTGATCAACTTTTTGCATTTTTGCTGAATAAGAGAATAAACATATAAAAATCTAGTAGGCTATACCCATATTATGTTCATTCTCCATGTTTTCCCCATTTATGCTGTAATCCTTTTTCCATTTTGTAAAAAAATTACAATATTAAATTACAAAATTTTTCAGCTTTGTAATTACAATACTGTTAATAACTTGCAATATTCCTGTAAAATGCAATATTTGTTGCATTTTTCATGTCTAAACTGTCATGTCTTATCACATATGTTCATGTGAACACAGGATGTTTGTTAAGTTCAGCTTGAATTCGTCTTCAGAGTCTGTCTGACCAGAGGAGAGAATCCGCCCTGCTAGTAACAGTCATTGCACTTTTATATCTAATCTTCACTATAAACGAGCACCACGTCTACTACTGTCTGTCTACAATGTAAGTGTCCAATTTGAATAGTTCTCTTATGTTACGACAAGCCACTTGCTGTCACTCTACCAATTCTGTCAGTTTTCCTTCAGCAAGAAAAAAGACCGTTAAAAAAGCAAAGAAAAAAAAAAAACTTGATTTAGCTGTCTTTAGTCTGCATTAACCTGTATTAAAACAGGGGAACTGAAATTTGCCTACAGTGAAAAAGGGGAACAAAAGATGCCAGGACATTTTTTATGACAAGTACACAAACTTCTTGCCTATAAATCACTCTTGGCATGAACATAACACACCTACATAATGAATATAAATACCAAATGTTGAATGTGTTTGCCATAACCTTTTAGGCTAGTCTTTCTTATATTATTGCACATCTTTGGGAAGCTGCCAAATTTAGTTTACAGGCACTTTTATCCAGGAGTATAATCTTTTATAATCTTATAATCTCTAATAATGTCTTTCCTGTTGATTCATAGTTTAGAGATCACATATCTTGAAAAAATCAAAATGATTTTTCTTTGTTCAAAAGAACATATATTCATATAATGTTATTAGGAATGTAATGCAGTTCCATTTAGGTACTTAATTTAAATGAATTATATTACAAATCTGTATGGATTTTTTTTTCAATTGAAAAACTATTTTATTTTTTTTTTAGGCTTTCCTCTTAAGTTGTTGTTTCTTTAACTATGATGTTAATAATGCAGATATTTTGATCAACGTAGTATATTTGTGTACTGAGGAAGTGTGTATTATTTTAAAGTGTGGAGGTCACACAGAAAGGTTTGGCTGCAATAGGATGACTGAAACTCAGATGGCTGAAAGCCAGCAATACGTACCCAGCAGTGAAGTCTTGGATTGTTATCTTTACAACAATGTATAAGTTAGACAGATCAGCCCATGCCTTTTGCCTCCAGAAAAGTACAATATATGACCAACCAATGGAGTGTTTGTATGGAGGAGGCTACAAGGCTACTTTAGACCATGTAATGAGTTTAAAGGGTAGCTGCTTTTGCATTTTTGCTGTAGATAGCGGGCCTCAAGTCAGCAGTTAATTATTGGGTGGATATAGAAATTGCAAAATATGCAAAATATACTCATGCAGTGCATGGTTACATGCACTCATAAAACATTATAGACTATTTTGTGCAGTTATAATAATTCTTAATATTTTGGCTGGTCTTTAATTAGTTTTCTCTTATTTGCTGAGCCTGGATCTGCTGTTGCAGTTTGATTTCATTTAAGGATGCAAAAGTAAAGTAAAAAGTAGAAATGCTTCATGGTGTCTTAGCATGTTCAGATTTGAACTTAAAACTAAAGTAATATGTACTGTAAGATTTGGAGTATTCTAAGAATTTCCCCTTTGCTCAGGGATCGAAGTGAAGCAGTTAATGTATAACAGTGTGATTGTCCTCTGGACGTTCAACCTCATAATTCTCCATACATATCTTGAAAATTGTTTCTTGACCAATAAGCTGGCCTTGAGCCACTCCCTGCATTAGATATAAGAGTTTGAGGGAACGACAGTCATCCCACCTTTTGAGTTTCCAACCCCTCAACTCTCTGTCCTCTCTCACTCTGACGGCTGTGTTGTCCAGAGATGCTGAACTCCAAGAAAACCGTGAAGTCTTTCAGCAGTCACTCCTCCGTAAGTGTGAGCAGGAACAGGAGGACCCCCCTCACTCGTTCAGGGATGGTTTCGAGAGACGGTTGGGGCTCCAGTCCAGCCATATGCTCACCAATTACAGCTGTAAAGGTCAATGAAAGTCTTCTGGCACCTCTGAACTTGGAGATTGACCCGAACATCCAGGCCATCAGGACTCAGGAGAAAGAGGAAATCAAGACACTCAACAACCGCTTTGCTTCATTCATTGATAAAGTAGGTTATCTCCTTTTTCATCCTGTCTTTATTTTAACATTTTGTGCGGACATTACTTTTCACATCAAATGAAATGTATTGTGTTTGGACCTGCAAGTGTGGCTCATATGCTGGTGTGAGGAAGTGATGTGATTGTGATAACAGTAGGCCCAGTTCTATCAGTGTCATATTTTATCAGGACCACCACTTGACTGACTAACCTGAAGGGACAATGTCCACCCTCTGTCATAAACACACCTTTGTCGCTTTTTGGGCAATATCAGTTTACTACCTGGTGCAATGGCCACTCCCTTATACATGCTTTTATAGAAACTCACCTATCAGAGCACACACAACTAGCTTTGAACTTACATAATCTGTTCAATAAAGCACAGAGAGACTTTTGCACATTAAGAAGCATTTAAAAACTCATTAGTAAAAATGCACAAAATTAGCGTAGAAACAATTTTCACTCAAAAATTGCAAAATGTAAATTTCACAAACAATTACAAAGAAACAAAAAGTAACAGACTGAAAAAGTATATATATATATATATATATATATATATATATCATGTTGATCTTGAGTACCTATTGAGTAGTATAGCATCGTTCATAGCTCCAAAGAGTCTTTAGTTGCATCATATTTATAAAAGAAAAATACAGCTTTCCGATTCTCTCCGAAAACAACCGAGCTCCTGGAGGCGCGCCGTGGGCGGAGCTAAAGATTGACGAGCACTTGAGCTCCCACTGCCAACAAAACACAGACATTTGTGACCCTGGACCACAAAACCAGTCATAAGGATACATTTTTCGAAATTGAGATTTATACATCACCTGAAATCTGAATAAATAAGCTTTCCATTGATATATGGTTTGTTAGAATTGGACAATATTTGGCCGATATACAACTGTTTGAAAATCTGGAATTTTAGGGTGCAAAAAAATCTAAATACTGAGAAAATCGCCTTTAAAGTTGTCCAAATGAAGTTCTTAGCGATGCATATTACTAATCAAAAATTAAGTTTTGATATATTTACAGTAGGACATTTACAAAATATCTTCATGGAACATGATCTTTACTTAATGTCCTAATGATTTTTGGCATAAAATAAAAATCAATCATTTTGACCCATACAATGTATTTTTGGCTATTGCTATAAATATACCCAAGCGACTTAAGACTGGTTTTGTGGTCCAGGGTCACATTTGATGCAGTTTCACTTACAGTCTGCAGTTCTGAATCATGAAGGGGATCCTTTATAGCTGGGACCGCTCCATCCTTCAGTATCAAACAATGTGCTAATCCAGCATGGAACTGGGCCTTGTTTATAAAACGTTAGTCAACAAACACGCTTGTGAAACTGCGTTGCTGCTCCGGAAAAACAAACTGCATCCAATGTTTACATAACATTGAGTTATTTAGGAAGCTGAACAAAGTTATCTTTCCCTTACAACCAAAAACACACTTCTTTGGAGACATTCTTCCCAAGCGAGTCCTGTGCAGCACTGCTGAATGAAGCACGTTGATTGGCGAGCTCTTGCTCTGGTCTATGCATGCACGGGCGCGCTCTTCCGGGAGAAATGCCCATATAAGGAGTTCCACCCTCGTTTACGTCATGAAGGGCCACGATCGAAAAAAACTCTCCAAACTTGTACGAACCCGGAAGTAAGATTTTTAGCACAGAAATACTCCGTTATACGTCCAAATTGTTTTTTAAAAATTTGTCCATGCTTAGCATGAGAATCCAACTCTTTAACAGTGTAAACTGTAACTCTGAATGCATGAAACAGCATTGCACCCCCTCTTTAATGTACTTAAATTGTGCACCAGACACTAGGAATATATAAGTATCAGAACAGGACTCGGTATCGGCAGATACTCAGTATTCAATGACTCGGGCCACAAAAAACCTGATCGGGACATCGCTAATTATTATTATTTTTTTGTATAATATATTCCAATGATCTTTATTTTGTTTAAAACGTACGTTTTTTGTTTTTTTTTTCTTCAGTGTGCAGGACTATTTAAGTGAACTGCTAAATTTTCAATAAAATTTCAAAGATTTCAATTATTTAAAAATTGTATTTAAATAATAGCATTATTATTTTTAATATTGCTATCTAGAAATATACTTACAGTATATAAACTTAGTCAGAGTGGCACAAAATGTAATTTATTTAATAATGAAAATGAGGCTGAGGGATAAAATGCAGTGTTTTTAATAGAGTAGTACTCTTTTTAACAACATTGCAATTATTCAGCTGCCAATATATTTCCAAAAAAAAAAAAATTAGTAGACAAAAATTAGGACCTTTATACAGTAATGGCTTGGACATTGGTCCCTCACAGCCTTGTTTTCATCCATGTTATATTCAATATGGCATCTCAATTTTATTCAAAAAATTAAAGTAATGAAAAACATTAATGTCCATGTAATCGGACGACTATCTATACACATGTATGCATTATCATTTACCATAAGAAAATGTTGCTTTCTTTTTTTTCGCACTCTTCTTGTTTTTCCCCAGGTGCGCTTCCTGGAACAGCAGAACAAGATGCTGGAGACTAGGTGGTCTCTCCTGCAGGAACAGACGAGCCGCCAAACCAGCATTGATATTATGTTTGAGTCCTACATTGCTAACCTGCGCAGACAGCTGGATGGTCTAGGCAATGAGAAAGTGCGTCTGGAGTCTGGCCTGCGGGACATGGGCAGCCTGGTAGAAGACTTCAAGAGCAAGTGAGATCACTGGAAACGTCTGCACAGTGTCTTAAATCTTGCATGCTTGTAAACTAAAGTGTTTAAGGACGTTCCACACACACATTCCAACAAACTTTGTACATCCCTCCTCAGGTATGAAGATGAAATTAACAAACGGAGTGACTCTGACAACGAATTTGTGCTCCTTAAAAAGGTCAGCACATAATGTAAAAGCACACACAGATCATGTACTTTTAAAAACTGATTATAATGACATTATTAGATATATATTTTTCACTGTGCCTATGTTAGGATGCTGACAGTGCGTATCTGAATAAAGTGAAGCTGGAATGTAAATTGGACAGCCTAACAGATGAGATCAACTTCCTTTGGCAGATTTACGAGGCGGTACCATCACTCCCTTCACATTTCAAATAAATCTTTTAATATAGTTATGTAATTCACTTTGCAGATAGAATTTATTGTGTTAATTGATAGTAAAACATAGCTCTTAAGCACTTATAACTCTTATGGTGTGTAAGCAATGTAAACCCCTTAAAAAAACAGTGGTAAATGGAGGCATGAACAGGACTGTTCACAATAATTCTTGTTCCATGTGTACAGGAGCTCCGTGAGCTCCAGACTCAGATAAAGGACACATCAGTTGTTGTAGAGATGGACAACAGCAGAAACCTGGACATGGACGCCATTGTAGCTGAAGTTCGTGCTCAGTATGAGAAGATTGCCAACCGCAACCGTGCTGAAGCAGAGAGCTGGTACCAACAAAAGGTTACTTAACTTTCTTGCATTGCATGTTTAAACGTGCTTATTTGCTTGCATTGTAATATTCAAGCTTTTCGAAAGATGCTCAAATTAATTGTAAATGTGAGTTCATGTGTATGGGTCTTTATGTGAATGTTCGTGTGTGCTATAAAATATTAGTATGAAGAAATGCAGTTGACGGTAACCAAACATGGGGATGACCTGAAAAGCTCAAAGGCTGAAATCGCAGAGTACAATCGAAGAATTGCACGTTTACACTCTGAGATGGAACTTGTTAAGGGACAGGTAAGAAGTTTATTTAACACTATTGCCTTCTATAGTTGATTTGAACTCATTTCTCATAATTACTCATAATTAATTAACTTTACGTAGTTATTGAACTGAACTAATCAACACTGAACTGACTTGAGCTGATTAATAATGACTCTATTGTCTAAAGCTGCTTTACAGCAGAATCTGAATGTCATATTTGAAGCCTGCATCACTGATTCTGTTATTTTAGTTTTTATTACTGTGAAGCTGCTTTGAAACAGTCTATTGTATAAAGTGCTGTATAAATAAAGGTGACAATTTGACTATTTAACTGTCAAAAACAACAACATCAAAAAATGTGTCAAAATGTCAGTAAACAATGCGCAGCATACTTAAAGCTTGATTATTTTTGGTGACATCTGACAAGAACAAAGCGACCATTCTTTCAGTAAATCTAGGTAAAGTGTATTATATGTGAGTTGATCTGAGATGATCTCAATTAATCCCAGTTGATCTTAAGTTATATGTCAGAGTGTGGGAAGTATGTAATCTTTTGTCTCGTCTCATTTTAGCATTTAAACCACGAGGCACAGATCAAAGAGGCAGAAGAACGAGGTGAACTAGCTGTGAAAGATGCAAAACTGCGTCTGCAGGAGCTGGAAGCAGCTCTTCTCAGAGCTAAACAGGATATGGCTCGTCAGGTGCGTTAGTACCAGTCACTGATGAACATAAAACTGGCTCTGGACATTGAGATTGCCACCTATAGGAAACTCCTGGAAGGAGAAGAGAGCAGGTGGGTGCAGCTTCAGACTTGAGTGCTTGTTTATTGAAACAGAATAGAGAATTACAATGGATTCCTAAGGAAGTCATGTATTTATTGTGTTCCTTCGCAGACTGTATGGTTCATTCCAGACTCTCACCATCTCTAAACCACACAGTGAGTTACTTTATTCATATAAAGCATCTCTTTTTATACACATATATGCTTTTTGAAGTATTTCACACCATATATGTATGCATATATGTAAGGTGCAGCTTTTGTGAAAGTGCTCTGATATCGTTTTTCTTAGCCTTGAACTACGACCTTGAAAGCAGCCACCTTACAAGTGTTTCATCCCAAAGTTCTGGGAAAGATGTTCAGAAAACAGGCCTGGTTAAGCAGGAAGTTAAGGGTGACAGTGCTAGCAGCCTCACCAGCAGCACTGCCACCATCACCAAAAGCACAAAGTCCACCATCATCACCACCAGTGAGACAGGGAAGAAACTCGTAGCTATGGAGGGAAGTGTGCAAGTGATGGATAAGTCTGTAGACAAACTAGAGGAGGATGTTTTTGAATGACGGAAGAACAGATGGATTGTGTTGTGCACAGGGCCCAGGATCAGGTTTTTATAGGTTGGCCTCCACCCCCTCCCCTGGGCTCCATGAGCATGTCTAGTTTAAACTGATCAAACTGAATTACAATGCATTGCTTTAAAAATATAGGATATTTATACGGCCCTGTGACAAACCCATATATTCTCTTCTACAGTATTTTGTACCCTATAACTAAAAATGACTAAATGTCTGTCACTGTGAGCACTGTCAGAAAGTACGAGAAACATCTTTTGTGCACTTTTCTGATTACTATTGAGGCCTATATTCAAATAAAGTCAATACATGCAAAACATCAGTTTTCGACATTGAATTTTTAAGACTTTATCATTTCTTTACATAGGTGCAAGAAATAAACATTTTGTTCCAAATATGTAGGAATTTTATCTGAATATAATGCTGCTTTATCTACCATTTTTAACGTAAGAGTAAGTGCGGCAGTTTGTAACTTTGTGCAAAGGTTCCAGTAACATTTGCTTCCAGTTATTTTACTTGTACAAAAACAGTTTGTTATGCGGTTATAAATTGCAAACTGGTATTTTGTTATTAAATTGTTTTCACTCATTATTATAATCATAAATACACTGGTTTGTAGCACAAATAGTTTTACCATTTATGGTGACACTTTGTTAGTTATTTACCTATAGCAGCTAATGAATGGGAAGTTTTGCACATTCACAGAAAATAGCTTACTTCTGTGTTGCAAAGAGTCTGCTTGACAGTCAATAAAAATGCAGCATAGAAACGAAGACGTCAGGATTGCACCCATCCCTCCAGATGACTTGTTTAAAAAAAAAAAAAATTGATGCATGGTAACAAAGCAACTTTCTTTGAGCTTTCACTTTTCTGCTGTTCTGCATTTTACTTCGAAGTTGCCTGTTTGAATGTAATCCTTCATTGCACTTCCATTCTGAGCCAACAGGAGGGGTTGTGCACAGAAAAGAAAAGTTTAACTTAAAGGTGACATATCATGAAAATCTGACTTTTCCAGGTTTTAAGTGCTATAATCAGGTCCCCCGTGCATCTACCAACCAAGGAAACGTGAAAAAGATTAACCCAGTAACTTTGTTTTGGTAAGCCTTTTTCTGCAAGCGTCTGAGAAAACGAGCGTGTCAGATTTCGCTCCCTTGGTGACGTGGCAAAGGGATCTCATTATAATATTACCGCTCCTTAATCTGTAAGTTTACACCCACGGCGCCATCATTTGATTTCGCAAGCGACAACGGTGTACCAGCTCTAATGCCATGGCAAAAGTTTGAGCAAAACATACTAACTGGTCTGCCTTTGGCTGCACAGACGAGCACAGAACACTATTTAGAGGAGACAAGAGAGCAGTGGATTTATTGATTTGTTTAATGTATATTGCTGCTGCCACACAGATCTAAAATAAACATGCGATTTATTTCCCAGCTGTTTATCTTCACAGACATAACTGACTGTTTTTGTAACTCATGTGTGTTTTTAACGTAAACGTGTGAATGAGAACTTAGTTTAGTATTCACATGCTGTGACAGCCGCTTTCTGTCCGTGTGCTTCGGATGTGTGCTCTCAGAAAACCGTATATCAGAAGTTTAAACACATATGGTTTAAAACGCATGATTTCAGCTCGATAAACATGATAATCAGAACCAAAACAGATGTTTTTAGCAGGTCCGAGCTGTAATGGCGCGGCTCTATTCTGGAAAAAGGGGTGGGGAGCAGCAGCTCATTTGCATTTAAAGAAACAGGCCCAAAAAACAGCGTGTTTCTGCTTCCACTCAAAATAGGCATTTTCAAAATGATATTATAAATGATCTGAGGAGTATTTTGAGCTGAAACTTCACAGACACATTCTGGGAACACCAGAGACGTATATTACATATTGTAAAAAGGGGCATAATATCTTTAAAGTCTCCTTTAAAACTAAAAAAATTTAGATTTTCAGTATATTTACAAACTTTATTTTAGAGTGTCTTGGCTAAAATGAGCTGGAAAAAAATCCAAATGATAGGAACATTTATAATAAAATAACAGCAAAAAAATATTGGTTCAAATTATCACAAGAAAACTCAATTGCTTGCATCTCAAACTTTAATAAAAAAATAATAATTGTGCAGATTAATATTGATGATTGTCTTAAAGCGAATGTGATACATGCAACTCCAGCATTTCCTAGCACTTCCTATATAAATAAATCAAAGATGCATATCGGAAAATATTATATTACTATGTATACAGGCCAAATGGAGAGCAGTAATAGTAATAACCGCATTTATGACAGCGTCTCCTCCCCCTTTAGCAAACACTGCCCTATAAGGGCTGCAGTTGCAAGGGAATTTAGACTCCACACCTATGAAGTGGTGTAAGCCTTTAACTGCTCAGACCGGACTAGCCTAATCCTTCACAGCATTTTAGCACTATGGAATTATTTTAGAAATAATCTATTACTTTCACAAATTAATTGAATGATCAGTTGTATTTGATGATGATATGTATAAATGATTATACATGTATTTAACCAAAAACACTGACACTGACAAAAAAAAAAAAAAAAAGCTGAGCCACAAAAAAAAACATTTCAGAGCTACAGTAGGGACCCTGCTTAAGCTGTCTCACTGTGCTGCTGTTTAATCTGCCAGTACAAATGTTCAAATCTCACTCGCTTGTAATTTTTAGGAAATATAGATTTTTATGCCAGAACCACAATACAGATCATTACACTAAATTATTTTCAATTCTTGACAACACAAGCTCTCAGACATTAGCTTGGTCCCATATGGTGCAGTGCAACAGAACCTGCCAAGACATGAGTGATGTCCCCTGATCCGGCGTTAAACTTTGTCCTCTGTGAAGATGAATTTTGCAATGAAAGTTGTCCTTGTGGTGATAAATAGTCCTTGTGGTGGTGACAAGTCACAATAGGTTAGTGCACTGGAATTTCTCAAGTCTTGTCACAACATGCACTGAGATATTATGTTCGGTTTTATGTGCCCTCATTGACTCCAGCTGTGCAGTTATTTAGTAGTTATTACTACGGTTAAATAAAAAGCAGTTATGACAGTTATTGTTTTCTGTGGTTTGTTATACAAAAGGTAGAATGAGCTGAAAGGTGAGGTAAGAAAAAATAGTAAACCCTTGTAGAGAATACCACGCATAGCAGCAGCCTGGTGGATGTGTGATTTTGGTGACAAACGTTGACACATGTTGGCCCCAGGTATTTAACCCTATTCCCTAGTTGTACCACACCTTAAACACACCCAACGAACCAGTCCCCTAAGATTCATATCTTCCCTCCCCCACCCCCCTTTTGCAACACATACACCTTTATTCTCTCTGACTTTTCAGCGATCAACAACTGCAGTCTGTCCTAGTTTCTCCTTGCTTGACCTTTCACTCCTCCCTGTTATTGATTTATCATAGTATTTTTTTTTTTATTATCTCCTGTCAAGGAGTTAAAAAACCTTCACACTTCTTTCACTCTCTCTGTCAGTCACTTACTTTCTTTGCAGGCCTCAACAGCCCAATACTTCATTGCGGATACCAACAGAAACTCAAGGGATTACAGGGCTGATGCTCTGGTCAGGCCTCTCCATAAGCCTACTTAGCTGCACTAAGTCACATTTTAATTTCCCATTTATGAGGGAGAATTTAATTAAGATGTTTTGAGTGACAATTTTGCATTGGATGTGTGTATAAAAATGCAGTTATTTATTTGTAATAGTTGCAACACAAGCTCATTGTGCCGCTACATTTATGCAAAAAATTACCTATATATAAAATTCACTGCACTTTCCAGCTAAAATGAACACTAATGACAGTAAAACACCAACAAATTTTATTCTTTTTTACGTAAATTATGATTATCTATTAATAAAGACTTATTTTTATGGTTCCTTGCACAGTATTGTTAATGTTATGACGTCTGCATCACATAACAAGCGCCGTATTTATGGCTTTTCTGATGTGGTAAGCATACTTGGTAGCTCACCTGGTACAGCATTGCACTCACAATTTGGAGATCTTGGGTGGGATATGATTCCTGTGAAAGATTAATCATGATAAATGAGCTCATTTATTTGCAGAAGCCAGCTAAAAAGTAATCTCTTTATCTCTTTTGGGTACACTATTGGTTAAGGTCAGGGTAGGGTTTATTGTAGGTTGCAGATGTTATTCTCAAACATGATAGAGCATGAACCATTTAGCAACAATCACCGGGTATTCATTTCTGACTAATGTAATAAAACATTGCCAGATTTTCATTCCCCTGTTTCGGATAATACTGAACGCACTTTTAGAGGTACTCACTAGACATTTCAATTTGCTGCGAAATGTGCAAAAAGCAACGTAATATCATTTTACACAAATTATATTATGCCACAGTCATGTTTTTCTAATGAGCCTGGTTTGCAAAACACATACTTAGTAGTTACAGGGTTGCTATTTAGTTTAACATGTATGAGAGACATTCACAATTATATGTATAAACAGTTTAAAGCCAAAAATCTGCAATGATTTACAGTAATGTCAAGACATGTTGCATAAATGTTTTCAGTGTTAAAATCCTGACAGAACATTATTTAAAGTTTTTACATTCTCGAAATGAACTCAAGTAACACTTTAACTTTACTTTTGCATGCACACACACACTCATTCAGAATCACAACCAGAGTTTTGGCTTTTATCGAGACAGATCTGTTTTTCGGTGAAACATTCTACAAAGGCCAGATGTTTTGCAAAGTGATAAACAAATGAAATTGCAAAATACACATGCATACACTTGCAACTTGCACCAGCACATGCAAATTGAGTGTGCGTACAGATTTCTGTTATTTAGCAGCAGCACATTCACTTCACCTCAGCCAATCCCAACGCAGAAAATTACTCAACAGCATTTTTCCTCATTCTTTTAACACTTCTTGTGGTATCACTCCCTCTCCACAATAGCATCTCCACCTTTCATTTGTAGTATAGTACTGGCTACTATTTGCCATTCTTTCAGCATAAAGAAGAAGAAATTCTACAGTTTGTAAAGAAGTGCATTTGCATGCGCAATTATTATCACAAGTTTTTGCATAGATGAGCTAGTGTTCATTTCTCTGTCCGAGTATACATGACACAAAACTTAATTGCATATTTAAAGGACTAAATACCAGTTGCACATCACCTGTGTCTTTCAGAGAATATGCACAACCCCAAGACCAACTTTAATGTGATTAACGTGCATACATGGTAGATGCATTATCTCAGTCCTGTTAGTTTGAATGTCCAAAAAATGTACAGGTACTAATTTAGTAGAACTAAAGTCATTTTAAAAAGGTGAATTGCTTTAGTCAGACTAAAACAGACCTTTTAAAGTGCGTGTATATACGCACTTTAATTATTTACTGTGACTTCACTGTAAGGCCATTCTATTGCAGACAGCAGTCCAAACCAGTTTACCTCTTTCTTAATCTATCACTTTCATTTACAAATGTGAACATGTGAAACACAATATGCAGGCTAGAACAAACTGGATCTAGGGTAGGAGGGTGGCCTAAAATAAAACAAACTGGGGAAAACCCACTTATAACCTGCTTTTGATTATGTTTATATATCTTCTATGCTGTTACATAATAGTGTGCACATTGTAAGCACTTGACAGTAAAGAGGTTTATGTCAGCTCCGTTATGGTCCCAAAACTCTCTATAGAATGCACTGAATGTTTGTGTTTGAGAGAGAGAACAAGGAGTGTGTTCAACATGAGCGGCCCTTGTTAAAGTTTTGACAGAACCTGTTATTCAATGTACACATAAATCTGGTTTGCATCCCCAACCCACCACCGCCTTCTTGAAAGACAAAACATACGTTTTCTTTACATAATGAATTTGAACAGTTCACTGACATGCTGATATTTATTTCTTTAGGCCATATGAATAGATACTTTGCATTTTTTAATTAATAAATTATAAATGCATTTAAGGGGAAGTGTTTTTAGTGCAGTTTTTCAGAATCATTGCTAAATGGGCTGAGCACATGTGTGTACTGACACAGTTTTGAATACATCCAGGTATCGTGCAATTAGGGAAATGCAAAATGCTTAAAAAATTTGTAAGTATTAATGGAAAAACTGCTGGGGTTTGTCTGCAGAACAGCATTCAATTTCACTTACAAAGCTTTTAATGAACATTTAAAAATTCCATTGTTCATTTTCTGTTTCTACCAGCAGAGAAACCCAATGAATTTATTAACTCTGATTTTGCTTTCTTGGGATGTCTTTGTCATGTTAAAGGGTCTTGAGTAACAGGTTTTCTGTGCTTGCATTCCTTTTACTTGGGCTTCAGGTACACATCAAACACACCCCCATATTCTTTCTCACTCTCTCTCTCTTTATTTGCATAAACTGATGGATATTTCTGAGAGGTGTGTCTCATTCTTAAGCTGTGGTAAACAATGAAAGTAGATATTTCAGCTATTCTGCTCCATTTCTCACCATCAATCGCTCCTTAGGTGTTGAAGTCCACTCGATACTGGAATGAAACTCGAGAAACCAACAAAGCACAAGAGCTGAAATGACTGATTCAAGATTTTCTTCATTTTAGGACTGTTTCAACTGCATTAGACTTATTTTATCCAGTAAATGCTTCTTCCTATTAATTTGCAAATCTACAATGGTGTGCTGCAAGATAAGTGATACTGCAAAATTCATTCTCATGTGAATGCAATGTTTTAGATTTTAGGCATATAGTGGGATCCAAATGAAAAACCTTTAAATATTTAATTTAAACTTAATTAAAAAAATTCTGGGTTACTACTCAAATGTAAGCAAATTTGTGACTGACCATGTGAACTCCTTTGTACAAAAGGTAATTTTTATTTCCTGTTGAAACTCACAAGATACTCCTTGGACCATCCTTAAGTCATGCTGGATAACATGTCGAGCATCATGTTTATTAAACACGAATATGGCTAGTGGTGTGTGTTTACTCTGAGTAAGGTACGGAACATTCCTTTGAACATACATATGTGTATGAGTCAGTGACTGCTGCTGCAAGCCTGCCAGAGCTGTTTGTTTGTGTGTGTGTGTGTGTGTGTGTGTGTGTGTGTGTACATATAGGTGTGTGGGCACCAGTGGAGTTTGGTAGATCAAGGTGCACAAAACAGAGCACTTACACAGACACTCCCAACATAATCAATATTACTGTCATATGATCTTATTGCTGCTTTTTTTTTTTTTTTACTTGGAGGAGAGGAAT
>NW_015555746.1:1671970-1674405 GCF_001515605.1 Sinocyclocheilus anshuiensis
GCTGTTTGTGTGTGTGTGTGTGTGTGTGTGTGTGTGTGTGTGTGTACATATAGGTGTGTGGGCACCAGTGGAGTTTGGTAGATCAAGGTGCACAAAACAGAGCACTTACACAGACACTCCCAACATAATCAATATTACTGTCATATGGTCTTATTGCTGCTTTTTTTTTTTTTTGCATAGGTGAGAGTGAATTATCTTATAAAGTAGGAATGTTTGAGATGCATACTGTAATATGCAACTCGTATGACCTGGTATGATAAAAGTTTTCTTTTCACCTTGTCTTTTAAAATAACACTGTCACACTTTAAGATACATACACTGTCATGTGACAGCTACTTCATGCAGTATTTGCAGTGATGCATGTATAGGCCTGTGTACTTAAGTTCACTTAGTTTTCTTAGTTGTCAGTGTTTCTCAATGCTGAAACTGAAGTAGCTTATTTAGTGACATTTCCTTCTGCCAGAACTTCCAGTGTCCCGTAAAGGTGAGAGTAACCTGTATGGGTGTAGATGTGTGTGGAGGGAGTGTCCACTTGTTCAAACACATACCCTCAGCATAAGGGTGATAGCATCCTTTCGGAGATAAAATCTTTGATTATTGTTGTAACACGTGTTTGATAAGTAGTATACATTTTATTGATTCTGAATTTGTGAATAAGAAAGTTATTCATAGAAAACATTCATACAGCTCTAAGACTGTAAACTACAAGAGCGAAACTAGTAACCCCCTTGACCCCACCCACATTTTATGTGTTTGGATGACTGCAGTCACAAAGAGATAAGCCTGAGGAATGCCTCGGCCTGGCATGATCCACACCCTGAAGGCCCTGTCGATTAAACATTCACTAACCTGTCGCTCTAGGAAAAGACCGTGTGTCATTTAGACTGAGAAATCTGCATGTCACATTTACATGTAGCAAAAACAAACATAAAACCACCTAGACACCACAAATATGATTCAGTTCACCTGAAAAATGTGCAAATTCAAGGGAACATCTACTGTACAGATGCGTGTGCCTGTTGAAAGGTTACAAAATAAATGCATGTGATTGGTTGATGCTGGTTGCTATGAGCAATGTTACTACAAAGACTGTCCGCTGCCTTTGTATTTATGTAATTATGTCATTTAAAGGCTTTGTTTTGTTGTTGGGAAATCAGTTATTATGGCCTCAAATGTATTAAATGACTACCGTTTCTCAACTCTTATTCTCATTTTACAGTGTTCTCAGAATAAAGCCATAAAGTAATATAAAATAATTTTACAATAAGTTTCAGTTTATCAATGCTAGTTAATTTATTAGAGTAACAGTGAACAACATTTTTTTTTACATTTGTTAATATAATTTAATATATTTACTACTAGTTCATTAGAATTTGTTCCTTTATAATACATTAATTCATTTTATACCATTTGAAAGGTTCAAAATGTAGAAATTAACATTAATTGAGATTAAATGATGTAAAATTAAATTTTTGCATTATAAAGGGTGTTTATGACAGATTGCAATAGAGAAACTGGTTTACAGTCAATTAAAAACATTTATGAAATATAAGTTAATTCATTACATATGTATAAAGTGTAAATATTCTGATTAAGAATCTACCATGTAAACAGAGATTTTTGATTACCTTAATCCGGCTAAAGTCATAATCGAAGTAAACACTAATCGACATGTGGAGTCTTAATCGAGAGAGAGAGACTGCCTGAATGACTGAGCGCGTCCTCCATCAGGTTAAGTCATATTCATAAAAAAAAAATTGTTTGCGATGTCCTAAAAGTAATGTTGTGGTAATATCCTAATATCCTTTCAATTTTAAGGGTAGTGTACTCCTCCATGGCTTGCATCAGCACTGGTCAATGCATTGATTTCTATAAAGTGAAGCATCAGCTTCAGCTTTTCCCCGTTGTTTATCTCAGCGTTTACCCCTCAGTCACTAGCTCCGCCCTTGCGCCATAGCTCGTGACCGGACGAGAAGATGAGTCGTTTTGAGGGAGAGGGGAGGTTCACGTTTTTGATTAAAGATTACGAGGGCATATGAATTAAAAAAAAATAATGAAGTGCACGGATAAATTATTTATAATAAACACTACAGTATTCCATTAAAAAATAAGAATTTTCAATTTTGATTTCATGGTGACTTTAAGATTCTTGAGTTAGTTTTGATTGACAGTTCCTTTGTGCATCCTATCAGATTTTAACATAGTTGTGATCTAAAGAATAGACAGTGACTACGTTTACATGGACATCAGTAATCTAATTATTTACCTTATTCTGAATAAGACAATATTACGATTAAGGTGTATACATGAGTTGCTTTTAGAATATTCCTTTCATGTTCACGTTTTACATGTTATAGTACATAGACCGATGAATGGCACACGTCATTACGTCCCACGCGACGCCATCCGACGTCCCCTCCAGAATTTCACATATA
>NW_015555746.1:1674759-1677643 GCF_001515605.1 Sinocyclocheilus anshuiensis
TTACATGTTATAGTACATAGATCGATTAATGGCACACTTCATTACGTCACCACATGACGCCATCCGACGTCCCCTCCAGAATTTCACATATAGTTAGTCTTCATTATGATGCCATATACAGTTTTGAGTGTTTAATTTTTAATTTACTGAAAGCTTAAAGTGCAGTTAATTATTTGTCAAGCTATACATGTTGTTGAAGCCATTCTTTTGTTTGCTGTCAAACGGTTGAGCACTGCCGTTTGTGTATCCTGTCGCAAAATGCGGCGAAAACTCCTACACGACGGTAATAATGCGATTAAGGTGTGTACATGTCTACACTGCACTTTGATAATGCGACTAAAATAGGAATACTCCACATGTCTTAATTCGATTTGTGTTTACTTGGAGTATGACTTTAGCTGGATTAAGATAATCAAAAATCTCTGTTTACATGGCAGATTCTTAATCAGAGTATTGTCTTGATCATGTTAAAATTGGAATATTGCTGTTCATGTAAACGTACTGAGTCACGTAGGGACGTAATGACGTGTGCCATTAATCGAACTACTATAACATGTCAAACGGGAACATAAAAGGAATATTCTAAAAGCAACTCATGTAAACACCATAATCATAATATTGGCTTATTTAGAATTTATTTATTTATTCAGTAATGTCCTAACTAATAAGAAAAATGTGTGTGCACAAATACAAGTGCAACAGATTAGACAGAGTACAACAGCTAACAAACAGCAGATGCTTCAGTGGCATTGGGCAAGAAAAGCTCGAGTTTGTATGTTCCACTGTGAGGTTGCTATGGTGAAAGTGCTTGGCATATGTTACCAAGGGCAGAGTGTATGTGAATTGTGACTGTATGTCACCATGGAAATAGAAGACAACTGGAATCATTGGTTTTAGATACACAATTCACCACACATTAATGCACTAGTAACAGAAAAAAACCTACAAGTGAGCTAATGTCTGTTTTTTCCCTTGCGTAGCTCTAGCAGGAAGCCCACCCCCTTTAACAGAAGAAGGTGGAGCTAGAAGGCTGTAGTTACATAACAAAACGTCAGCAGTAGGGTACTACTGTTACCTAATTTTCTCTATATGCATATTAATTATGAAAACCACAATTGAAATACATACTTTTTTAAAATTATGCCTCTATATTGCAAAAGCGAGTCAAAATGTTTAAAAAGTGCAGTTCACTACTGTTTTTAGACTTATGAATGGAACACATGAAGTGAATGAAATGAAGAGGAGGACTGAATCATAGCTCACTGTAGTAGGGCAGTTGCTAGGCACTGTAAAAACAAAAAGCAACAACAGTTAATCTTACAAGAATACCGTCTTCTGACTGTTCTGAGACAAGTCCGATCTAAGATATTTTATCCTTTGTAAACAAATGTGATCTCACTGCTTTATGCTAACACTTCAAAATAGGAATCCAAAACTAATTTTAGAATAGACCAGCACTTCCATGGGAAAAACACTCTGTGGTCATGTTACTGTTAGCTGCTAGATTAAAGGGGCATTACCATAATATGGGAAAATATGACTATCCGCTAATGATGTAGAAATGAACAATTGTACACCACCCAGCCGCCCTTCTCTGACTTCATCTCTCTGACTCTGTCACTGCCTAAAAGACTATCAGGACTAGACAATACAGCTTGGGTAGTCTACTAGGGTTTAGCTGGTTGGCATCTGCTGGTTGATGACGTAACTACCATCTGGATGTAAAAGCTTCTTTCTGAATTGACAGCCTTTGAAAAGTCATTAGAAAAATAATGTTTTTTGCAAGCAAAATCCATCCATCCATTTTCAAAACTGCTGGTCCTATGTAGATTTGTGGAACGCTGGAACCTAGTGTTGCATTTAACATAAATTGTAAATATCTCATTGTTCAAACATTAGTGTTTGCTTTATGGATGTTTGTGATCGACAGATTGTGACAGAAATGTTCAAGCTGAATTAAATTCAATATTAGTATTTTAAAATATTTAAATGTTTTTATTACATAGGCTATGTAAAACATGAAAATTATGAAAACACATGACTTTAGAAAAAATAGTAAATAATCAGGTAATTTAATTATAGCCAAAAATTGTGGTTCCCTTTCAGTCGGTCACTCCCGACGTCACGTCGGATGACCGACGAATTGGGATCTCGCTTAGAGAGACCAATCTACTTCGAGTGTAAACTAAACGAGCCAATGCACATTGGCATGCGATTATTGCATCCAGCTGCTGCTGATCACAGCGTGAGTATAAGTAGGCAGCAGATGCAGCGCATATTCAGCTTTTCGCTTCGGAGCCGAGCAGTTCTATCGTTCTGCTCCTGACCTTCTACGTAGAGAAGTAAAAACTACAGTCAAGCACGCTCTTCGTGGGCTAGATCCGTCAGCGTTGCCGCCCTCTGGGCGGTCAGAGGTGCCGGATACGGACCCGGAAATGATGGCTATTCTTTCCCGGGCCGCCAAGAGTGTCGGGCTCGAGTGGAATCTTCCATCTTCCGAACCCTCAAGGTTGGATGATTGGTTTCTCGGGGTGGCTCGCGCTGGTTCTCAGGGCCCCACCCCAGTGCCTTTCTTCCCGGAGGTGCATGATGAGATCGCTGGGTCATGGACGGCACCTTTTACTGCCAGAAACCGGCCCAGTGGCTCATCCTCCCTCACCACCCTTGATGGGGGTCCAGCGCGGGGGTACGCGGGAGTTCCCCAGGTGGAGCGGTCGGTTGCGATGCAATTGTGTCCAAATGCCGCTACCACTTGGCGGGGCAAACCGTTGCTCCCCTCCCAGGCCTGTAGGCACTCATCGGCCTTGATCGGCAGTGCTTATACGGCCTGTGGAGAAGCTGCGTCCGCCTTACACGCTTCGGCGTTATTGCAAGTGCACCAGGC
>NW_015555746.1:1681895-1695973 GCF_001515605.1 Sinocyclocheilus anshuiensis
GAAAGGGAATTTCTCGGTTACGTATGGTAACCCTCGTTCCCTGAAGGAGGGAACGGAGACGTCACGTCCCGTCGCCACAGCTCCTGTACCACCGCTGAGCGGCCGGGTCACCGGCTCGGCTCCTCAGCGAAAACCTGAATATGCGCTGCATCTGCTGCCTACTTATACTCACGCTGTGATCAGCAGCAGCTGGATGCAATAATCGCATGCCAATGTGCATTGGCTCATTTAGTTTACACTCGAAGTAGATTGGTCTCTCTAAGCGAGATCCCAATTCGTCGGTCATCCGACGTTACTTCTCCGTTCCCTCCTTCAGGGAACGAGGGTTACCATACGTAACCGAGACGTTATTTGCTTAAAGGTAGGTTAGGCGATTTCAGAAAGGCTAGAAATAGAAAGCTAGATTTGAAAGTAAGATCCCACCTTCCCTGCATAGCTAATCACTCTGCAAAGCCACGCTTCCTCCAAAACACATGGATGCGCTCTGGATAACCAGCGACACGATGAGAGACGGTGTTTGTGGAGATTTGAATGCAATGCTGTCAGATTACCTTATGTCTCATTCACCGGTGAGAAAACATTACAGTAGCCTACAAAGAGCATAATATTACAATAATAACGTCTTCCGCTCGGTCTGCAATAGCGTAGGCCTAATGAACCATGCTGATGACGTATTATATCTGCGCGAACAGGTTGCGCAGAGTTATGCAAATACATACAGCCTATCGTAATGTTCGGTACGAATTATTTACTTGGTCAAACATTTCATGGTCCTACGCCTTCCACAGATTATATAAATACATTTAGACCACGTAACTAATTGATTGCTATATAGGGATGTTAAAGGAGTCATATGATGCGATTTCAATTTTTCCTTTCTCTTTGGAGTGTTACAAGCTCTTGTTAACCTTAAACCGCATAAACACATTTCATTACACCAAATACACAAAATAATGTTCTTTTTAGCAACATCATATGACCCCTTTAAGCGACTTAACAAAAATTGTTTTTGAACCAAATCACCTACCCTGCCTTTAAAATCTCGGTGGAGTTTTCACTGAAACTTTATAGGTCATAGCGAACATATTACTCAACATTGGTAATTATGTGCTGATCAGTACCGCCGCTCCCTATACGCAGAGTAACCTACGCAGTTTGCGTAGGGCACCAACTCCCAGGGGGGCACCATCCAAGTTGCTAAAATAAATAAATAAAATAAAATAAATAAATACGTGACGCGCCAAGCGCCATTCCCGCATCCGCGCTCGCAACCGCTCGCACTTCATGTTTGCAGCTGAATGCAAATGATCATAGGCTAATTGATGGACAACTACGCCCGTGAAAAGACATCGGCAATCCGGCGCCGAGAGAAGAAAAAAAAGAGAAAACGAAGCCCGCAGTGCTCGAACTATACCGTGGACTTTGGGGGAGCCCACTTGATTTTTTTTTTATAACGGGGGGTGGTGCGCTTGCGCGTGCCTCAAAAGAGGGTGATCATAATTGATGGATGGACAACTATGCCCGTGAAAAGACATCAGCAATCCGGCGCCGAGAGAAAAAAAAAGTTCGCACCCTGAGCCCGTGCATCACTTTCAGGCACATTCATAAGCCTGTGAAACTTTTTTGGCTGTTGACGTTAATAACGTGTTTTAATGTCGGTAATAATTTAACCACCAACAACGAATCTAATATTCTACCCGAGTTTCCATGTTCCCTTACGAAAATTAGCCATGGTTTTAACAGGAATAAAACCAAAAATCATGGTTATTGTAGCCATGGTAACCGCAAATAACCATGGTTTTGTTACTTCAAATAATAATTTACAAAGAAGTATTAAGGTGATCATTTTTTTGAGGTTATAAAAACAGACCTAAGCCAACAATAGCCTTTCAAATGACTAAAAATGCATTATATAAAAACAATGAGGCAATAATGATTGGTTAATTAATAATTATATGGTTTCATTGAATAACACTATTAAAATCTATAATGTAATACAAAATAAACAATTGATATACATTACATGTTATTACAAATGCCTGCAAAGGGAGCAGGACAATCAAATCCTTGTTTAATAGGCTATTGACCAAACATTTAATTCAAATATCCACTTAATCTTTCATTTTTGGCCACCTTTTTGCTATATATAGATGACACAGCCTCTATAATTTCTTCAACAAAAAACATGTGGACATCACAACCCTTACAAAAATTAACCATGGTTTTTATCATAGTAAAACTGCTTAATTTTCTTTTGCATGATTTCTGAATGCTTGAGACTATAAAATCAATCAGACAACTGTATTAATAAAATCATAACCATAGGTAACTGTCTAGATTTGTAATTTGTAAATAATAAAATTTATTTATTTATTTATTTACTTTTATATTTCATTAAAGTTCTATTTTGACCCCTATAGTAGGTGTTTTTTTTTTTTTACTTCCATAATATTTGAGGGAGGGGGGCACAACAATACAATCCTGCTTAGGGCACCCATTTGACCAGCAGCGGCCCTGATGATGATGCCTTGAGCTACTGTATATCTGCTTCACACCGGCGGATCACATCTGCTGTCAAGTGTGTTTTTAAAGCTCTTAGTTCATTCAAAGTTTAAGTATTATGTTTTATTACTTAATTTTTTTAACTGCACCTTTTTAGGCTTACACTTGTCTAACTATCATAATATGGACAGCTCTGAACCTGTTTCATTTGGAAAAAGAACTGACTTTATGAACGAGTAATTGCTCAACATGATGTTGAACAAGTAGGTAATTGCTGTCTGTAGTAATGATATCCGGATGAGTAGTAAATGGCCATGAGCAACTGGCAATGAACTGATGTATCTGCCGTATTAAAGCCTTTCATTCACGAAGTCTTAATGTCCTGCCTGGAGCTGCAATAATATTCAAGCACCCATAAATTTCCATCTCGCTTTTTAAAATCCTGCTCTTCCTAGTGTATATCTTGTACATTTTTATAGAATGAATCACATATTGTGAAAAAAGTGACCCTTGTCACGTAATGTCTTTTGGTCAGATTTTGTTGCTTAACCATTCCAGCTGTTTTTAATTCAGTGGTCTTTTGAAATGGTGTATAAATGTCAGAAATGCTCATAAAATAAAGAAAAAAGTCCTGCATTTTTAAGGGTAGATTTACGCAGTTTCTGTATTCTGTACTTTAAAGCCTAAAAACTTTAATGTGCAGAGGAATAATTAAACAAATGTTGACGGGACATGTTAGCACATTCATGTGGCAAGTTGTCACAATTGGAAAATGCGTTTTTGATCATTATTTTAAATTGTTTTAATACAGAATGTGTAATTTAGTGGATTGTCATTAATATTTAAGCAGAAAACACACAAAACTGCATAAAATAAAATAAAATAAAATAAATAAAGAACATAATATACAAAAATGTCAAAACAAGGTTATGATTAACATAAATTATAATTACTGAATTGCATAAAATAGCACAATATAAAACATATAACAACTTGCCCCTGACATTTTTGCTTAAAATCCACCTTCAAAATATAGCTGAACCTGGCTTCCCCAGTCTGTATGTGTGTGTGCATTTTTATTTCTATTGAGTTCAGTAGTAAATCTGTTGAAATTATGGGTGTGCCTGAAACACATAAAAAGCGGCTCTGTGAACTGGCACACTAAGAGGTATGATAGCGGCTGTTTATATATGAGCACCGTCATTGTTTGAAGATATTCTCCGTTGGTTCACAGCATTTTCAGAAGTTGCCAACTCACTGACAGTAAATAATAAGATACTCCAGAGTGAGTTTCTCTACGTTCTTTAAGCCAACACCCACTCACTATAAGAAGTCATACTCATGAGGTAGGAGAAGGAGGAGAAAAAAGGCATGTAGAGACAGAGCCGTTTATACACTTCTTCCACTCCTTGGCCTTTGAAACAAAAAACAAATCAAGGAAGAACGGAAAATAAACACACAGTAGATACAAAAGTATCTGGCTCAGTGCTGCACACATAATCATAATAACCAAGTTTTTCTGCAATCTCTGTTGTAGTTAAAATAATTTAATGGCATGACATCTGATAAAAATAAAAAAGTTTAATTAAATAAATAAAAAAAGACAACCACAACCTAAAAATTCCATCTAATGTTTTGTTGTGTGAAAAATCAGAGGTGATTTAATGAAGTTTTTAGGGTGTTTCTGGATCCACCTATTACACATTGATGCTCACGATGAGTGTTGTAAGAAAAGGCCTGCCTGTGCACATGCAATTAAGATTTACTTTTGTATAAGTGTTGCTTGTGTGTCTTGTGCATGGAATATCTGGTACATATCTTGATCACCTTCAAGAGAAAAAGTTAGACAATAGCAACTTTGGGTGGATGGAATGTGTGTAATTCGTGACATTAAATTTTTATTTGTTGCTTCTTAAGAAGGCAAGTTCTGCCGAACTGGGATGGGTGTAACACATCATGGGAGTGGGCTTCAGTCCACCATAGTCTGGAAATACAGACCCGACTGGTTTCATTCACCTGAATTCTTAGAATTTAGTTAATTGAGTCTCTTCTCTTGAAACCTGGGTTTGTTTATTGGGTAAGAAGATTTACTTCACGCAGTAAATGTGAGTTGGATCCAATTTGTTGATACAGGCCTTCCTTCTTAAGAAGCCACTTTCTTTTCAAGTCCCAAACATGTCTTTACAAAACAATGTCATTTTGGCATGATACTGTCTAAATTTCAACATACCTCATTTACCAAATACAAGACGTATGAAACCTGCTGATCCCGGCCTGGTAGCTTCAAGGCAGTCTTACATGCAAAACAGACATACCACAGCAAAGTCCCCCAGGCAAGTGAACAGGCCTCTAAAAGGCATGTTAATCCAGGTGTGCAACATTTAGCAGTAGATGATCTCGTTGTTTAGTGATCAGTTTTAAAAATGTGAAAGAGCTAATTGTAGAGTTTTAAAGTAATTATTTCTGTATATTGCTGCAAATGCTTAATGTGAAAGAACACCTAAAATAACGAGTCCTTTTCAAAGTGGTTTGAAATGGAAATACTGAATGCATCGTCAATAAAAAGGACAATGAAAAAGTAATAACAATCCCATCCCCCCATGCATTATTAAAAATTCTAATTAATGAATGTACTGTTCAGTTGTGGTTTTCTTCTGTTGACTTTTGTTTTGCATGCTCTTAAAATGCAAACAGCTGTTTAGTATGTTTCTCTTGTTAATCCCCTTCAGAGATACTACTCTAACTGGACTAAATTGGATTAAAAACAAGATTTCAGCTTCATTCTATCACATCTAGACTATTGGGTGCCATTAAAATACATATCAGAAGATGTTCTGTTCTGCACCGCCACTGTTTGATCTGCAAATATGGTGCAAAAATGATTCCACCCTCGTGACTGACAGTTGGCCTGGCCGCATACCTTAGTCTTTTTTTTTGTGTGTGTGAAGAATGCGACAAAGTAGTTCTGAACTGCTCTTACTCAAATAAAACCGCATTGGAAAAAGTTTTCAAGTGTGGGTCGGTGCTATATGTTAATCCAGATGTTCATTTTTTAGCATTTTAAAGCATAATTTCAAAGGTTTTTTTCAGTGAGGTAAGTCAGTTGATGATCCAAATAAAGGGTGTGTCCGTTCTTGTCATCAGTTCTTAAACTAGGAATGTGCCAGACGCTACAGATCTTTATCTCTCATCATCAAACCTGCACTGACAAAAATGAGTAATTGAATTTACTACATTTTTTTAAGGTAAGTGGTTGCAATCAATTTATTTTAGCTACATTTAAATAAACAAATTTAATTGACTAACTCAACAAAATTTGTTTATTTAAATGTAGCTAAAATAAATTGATTGCAACCACTTAAAATGTTGTTAGGAGCAAATGACATACACTTTGGAAAATACGCATAATATTAACATCAGATCAGATAAACTCAGATACAAAAACATGCATGCACCCTAATATGTGTGCACATGAATAATGCCCAAAATCATTCTGCAGACACTCCGGCCAAATCCCTGGCCAAATCCTTGTCTGATTACTGTAATGGTTTGCTGCAGTAAACCCTCTCCACAATGTCCCGGAGATCCAGCCCGGACATGCATTTTCTTGCCTTTCCTTCCCTTGTATGTCTGACGTCTTTAAAGGAGCTTGTGCATGCCATTACTAGAGACATAGCTGGAGCTTATTACTTATCACAAACACTCATCACAAACATACAAAGCGATGATTGCCATGCAATGATCTCACACCTTTCACACCTGCTTTATACTATCATAGTGTCATGATAGTTGTAGATGCTTGTGTAATACTATGAATGCCCATCAGCGCTGGCTGTGACACCCAGCAGTTGGCTTATCATGTTGACTTGAACTACAAATGAGAAATGGTCTGACTATGCAGGACGTGGAAAGAATCCTGAAGAAGTTTCCAGGTAGAGCTAAGTGTACTGTATTTTTGTGGCAACATTTCTCGTTGTTTTTCCACAGCTCTATCACACCATTTTGCTCCACCTCAAACACACAAATGTAAACACGTATGGTGGCGTTTAGTGCCATAGAACACATTATCTGCGTTAGCTACTTTGCAGAAGTGTGTGTGCACATTTTCCAACATCAGTACAGACGGAAACTGAGTTGCCTGTTCTTTTTTCCCCTTGTTAATCTCAACAATGCAACTCTTCAGATCAGCCATTCATAAATGTGAAATTTGCTTCAATCCCCACCCTGCTGAAAAGAGCAGAGGTTAACTCACTCTCTACGGCTGCTTAGCCAACCAGATACTGAGGCAGAAATACACCCGCTGGCAGCCTGTGAGAGCTACACTGTCTTCTCTTAATTTTTCTTCGGAGTTTCTACTGAAATGTCTGTCTTCAAGTCTCTGCCTCTCCTCCTGTTTTCTCACTCCACCTGAGGCGAAGCCAGGGGCTGGGTGTGACACCATTTATCTTGTCACTTTCTCTCTGTACCTGTCTAACAGGTAGGGTGTGTGTCAGAGTGCATCTGTATGCGAGTGTATGTGTGTGAGCAGGCGGCTCCACCTCCTGAGCGTGTGTATAAAACGGGTCAGCTAGCTGCAGAGAGACACGCAGAGGGACTTTGACTCTCCTTTGTGAGCAACCTCCTCCACTCCTCTCTCAGAGAGCACTCTCGTACCTCCTTCTCAGCAACTCAAAGACACAGGCACCATGTCAAGCACCAGGTCTATCAGCTACAGCATCGGTGGTGGTGGTGGTGGCTCCATCAGGAAGTCTGGCTACTCCAGCCAGTCAGCCTACGCACTTCCCGCCGGCTCTAGCAGGGTCAGCACTGTGTCCAGTGTCAGGAGATCTGGTGTGGGTGCCGGTCCAAGCTTCGGTGCAGGATTCGGTGCTGGAGGTGGCAGCTACAGCTTCAGCAGCAGCAGCATGAGTGGAGGCTACGGTGGTGGTCTTGGTGGAGGTCTCGGTGGTGGCTTCATTCCACCTCCCATCACCGCTGTAACCGTCAACCAGAGCCTGTTGGCCCCCCTCAACCTGGAAATTGACCCCACGATTCAGGCTGTCCGCACTCAGGAGAAAGAGCAGATCAAGACCCTCAACAACCGCTTCGCCTCCTTCATTGACAAAGTGAGTATTCATGCATTCGGTCTCTCTTAAAATAACACTGACTTTTACATATCATGCATATATTCATAATGATATTGCTGTGCACTGTGCCTGTAGTGCATTCAAATACAGAATTCTCATTTTATTACTAGGTATGACCTTTGAACGAGTGACTCTTAACACTGGATGCCTTTAGTATTACTACACACCATAATAGCTTGCAGCTGTAAAAAACTGAGTGACACTTAAAAATGTGTTCTCTTGCACAACAACTTTCTTTCAGCATATCTGCAAGCTAAGTATTTTTCATAGATGTAAACGTTTCATCTGATTACACCAGAGCCAGTATCTTTACTAATCGGGCAGTACAAGCAAAGCAGTAGTAATAGGCTAATCAGCTAAAGTAAATGTTAAATCATTTGTTCTAGATCTCTCTAAGTATGGCTTTAGCCTTGGAAAAAAGTCCTCAGAAACCCATGACTGAGGCTATCCAAATATGGGTGGAGTTTAATAACCTAGCAACCATGTGAGTCATAGATACACATACTGTATATAGAGTGTGCTAGATGAATCCAGTGTGTGTAGTCCAAAGTCTAGACTTTATTACGCCACAAAAATTGCACACAAACATATCCATTTGTGTCGTATATTTTTTTATTTCATTCTCTTAAAAAAAAAAAAAAAACCTTAGTCAGCTGTATGTTACACCCATATTTGGCTGCAAACAAACACTTCACAACTTTCTGAGCAAATGTGGACAGAAGACACACCCTGAAGGCCATGCAGTCAGCACATACACACACACCTTTATTTTTTAGTGCCTGTGGGAGAATTTGCAGTAGGCAGTGTGTGACCAGGATGAGTCATCAGGACCATAGCCACCAGACGCTCCAAACTTTTACTCTGCTTTATAACTTTCTAATAGGTTACAGGTCAAAGACTATGCCAATAAATGCCTTTGAACTTTTTCTGAGGTTTAAGATAACAGGGAAATGTAAATCATTGTTAATGTAAGATAATTAAATGAAGAAGTCTTAAGGAAAAGTGCACTAATATTTCCATGGTACATCAAGGTTGCATACATCTAAAAAAAAATGTATGAAGACAAGTTTAGTAGATTATGAGCTAGACAGGTGCTGTCATATATGGCTGATCTCCAAAGACCACACACAAAACCTGCCTTAGGGTGTTGCAGGTATGTCTTGTTTCTCTGATGTTGTTGCTCTGTTTTATCTGTGAAGCAATGCAGGTTTGGGGCGAGGCCAATACTGGAAGTTTTTTCCAGTCTAGGAGTTTGTAGCTTGTGCGCAGCACTGCCACACCCAGTCAGTCCACTTTCACCTTCCCTTCCCGCCTTCCCTCACTCCACCCTGCAGAAAAATGCCTGCTAAAATGACTCATGGTCATTTGTATTCCCTTAAACAATGCTTCCAGAGAGAGAGCACAAAGAGACTTAAAGAGCTAGGACTACAAAGGAGTCATACAAGACAGACAAAACCATCAATCCACTTCATTTATTCATTCATTCACTACTTTTTTTTTCAAAAATGCAGTCTTACTCAACTACATTGTTAACCTCCAAGGAGCTTGAAAGTGAATATCTTCAAATAAAAACCACAAAATTCTTTCTTTGTTTCCATAGGTGCGTTTCCTGGAACAGCAGAACAAGATGCTGGAGACCAAATGGAGTCTCCTCCAGGAACAGACCACCACCCGCTCCAACATCGACGCTATGTTTGAGGCCTACATTTCTAACCTGCGCAGACAGCTCGATGGCCTGGGAAATGAGAAGATGAAGCTGGAAGGAGAGCTGAGGAACATGCAGGGCCTGGTTGAGGACTTCAAGAACAAGTGAGTTGTAATTTTGAAATTGAATGATCTGATGGAAAACAAACCTCACTGAAAACAGAATAGATTTACTCACATTTCCTTTCTTTAAACAGGTACGAAGATGAGATCAACAAGCGTGCTTCAGTAGAGAATGAGTTTGTTCTGCTCAAGAAGGTGAAGACCATTTATCTTTTTCTTTAAAAGACTTACCTTTTTCACTCCATTAAGGTTTTTTGTAACAGCAATAGGGTATAATGTCCTCTCATTTTCTTTTAGGATGTTGATGCAGCCTACCTGAACAAGGTTGAGCTTGAGGCCAAGGTTGATGCTCTTCAGGATGAGATCAACTTCCTCAGGGCAGTCTATGAGACTGTAAGTTCAATTCTGTTGTGTTTGGCCAACCAAAATTTGTTAGTAGCGCTGCTTTGTAAGGGTAGGTAATTTACTGATTGTTTGGTCTGCATTTGCAGGAACTGCGTGAGCTCCAGTCTCAGATCAAGGACACATCAGTTATTGTGGAGATGGACAACAGCAGAAACCTGGACATGGACTCCATCGTGGCTGAAGTTCGTGCTCAGTATGAGGACATCGCCAACCGCAGCCGTGCCGAAGCAGAGAGCTGGTACAAACAGAAGGTTGGTCAAGCTCTCATAGCTTCAACTCTTGAAGATCACCTCATCTGTGGCCATGCAAGTGCTCATTTGTGTCAATATTTATGTTACAGTTTGAGGAGATGCAGTCCTCTGCTGGTCAGTACGGGGAGGACCTCCGCTCAACCAAGTCTGAGATCGCAGAACTCACCCGCATGATCGCCCGCCTGCAGAACGAGATTGATGCCGTCAAGGGACAGGTAATGATGAGCAAGGGTTGATACATAAATGGTTCACATACTGTTTATGTAAAGAGGCTGACTTTATGTATGTTATTGTCACTTTAGCGTGCCAACTTGGAGGCTCAAATCGCTGAGGCTGAGGAGCGTGGAGAGCTGGCAGTGAATGACGCCAAGCTCCGTATCAGAGAGCTCGAGGAAGCCCTCCAGAGGGCCAAGCAAGACATGGCCCGCCAGGTGCGCGAGTACCAGGAGCTCATGAACGTCAAACTGGCCCTGGACATTGAGATCGCCACCTACAGAAAGCTGCTGGAAGGAGAGGAGAGCAGGTAGGAAGTTTTAAAAGAATATTTCGTTGATATTTACACTCTCAAATCTTTTCGACAAACCTTAAGGTTTGAAAAAACATCACTAAGCAAATCTGTTGTCTTCTTTACTCAGACTGTCTAGCGGTGGAGCTTCAGCCACCATTCATGTACAGCAGACCTCTGGAGGTCTCTCATCTGGTAAATAACTCTCTCTGTTTCTCTGAATCTCTCATCTTTCTTAGAATCTCATTCTCCAGGTCTTGTTGGATACGTGTCTAAACTTTCTTTCTCCTGCAGGTTTCTCTGGTAGCGGCGCTGGATTCGGCTATGGCGGTGGTTACGGTGGTGCTTCAGGATTTGGTGGTGGATCAGGATACGGTGGTAGCTCCATCAGCAAAACCAGCGTCACCAGTGTCAGCAGTCAACGCTATTAAGGAGAAGCGCCCCCCAACCCAACCCGGCATCCTATCTTCCTTACCTGCAACTAGATCACTCTGAACCTTCTTACAACTCAAACAATCTATGGTGCTATATTCTAGCCAGACAGATATCCCCTGTTAATGAGGAGATGAAGACAATGATTTCTTAAACATAAAATAAGTTTTAGGTTGCTCTGTGCGTTGATGGTAGATACACATAACATACATCTCTTGTCTGGTGGCATCACTGCCATTTTAAATCATCAACCCAACTACACTAAAATGACACCAGAAAGAATGTAACGGAGAATATGTGCTCCCAGTCACTGAATTGTTTTATTTCTGCACTGATATGTATGGGGAAAGTGAGACTTGAGTGAACTATATACACATAGAAACCACTGAAGCCATTTAGGCCCTTCACAACAATAGGATTTCAGTCTCATTAGCATAACCACAAGCAGTACCATGGTTTCACTGGATCAGGGATGTGCTATACAGGTCCTGAAAGTCCTGGTTGAATGTTTTGTGTCGTCTACAAGCTGTATTTTTGTTGTCAAATATGACTTTTGTCATTATGCAATGGCTGTCAGTGTTAGTTTACCTATTTGCTGTAAAAAGTACAATACTGTCAGCCTGTAACTGATGACAATGACTTGTGGGCTTCCAATGTCCAGTTACCTCACATTCAAGGGAGATCTGTTACAGCAAAAAAATAGGCACAATGGCATTTCCATGGACCATCCCTCCTAAACTTTGTGTACTTGCCCAGTTGAAAGAGAAGAGCTTCATTTACTGTGTGGTGACTGTACTACCTTATACTTCCCCCTTTATTCAAACTGCTTCCAAAGCATATTTCACAGTCCCTTTTATAAATGGCAAAAAAAAGCTACAAAAATGAAACCATGTTCAACCAGATTTATTTTGTATTGATTGACTTAACACCAACTTAATATCTGAATACAATAAATCTGAGACTAAAAGTTTTGTCTTGATTTGTCTTTGTTGCTTGAAATGTTGAAATGTTTTCACTAATTATGGGCAATTTTATTATCAAAGAACTACATCTGGATAAAAAATTAGACAATGGAACCACAAGAGAAACTAAAGACAGAATTAAAAAAAAAAAAAATTGTATTAAAACAGATACATTTAATATAATAATTACAATAAAGTTGATCCACTTTATGCAGAACTCCCTTATTCTTAATTATCTTATAACACTACAGTAGGTTAGTTAATTTTCATCATACAATTTTAGTTGCATTGCCTTTGATATCTAAATATTCTCTTCTCATGAACATTTTCAGTACAACCGCATTGCAAAATTAATTGACCTTTTGGCCTTTTTCAATATTTATCAAACATTATATTTAATGTGGAAGGTTGTTGGGAAGAATTTAAACAGATTAAATTTCTTTGGCTTGCAGTTGTTGAGGTGGGTAGCTGGCATTGTTATCTGGATTTTCAGCATTGGTCTGTGGAAATTCATTGGGCTGTACCTCTTGTGCAGCGGTTCTGTATTTACAAATATACACCAGAATTGCTAACCCAAGAGCAGTTGTGAGAACACCTGCAACAATTGGCACTGGATTGTATACTGCAAAATACAAACACAAATGGACATCAGTTAAATAAAAAAAAAATAATGAAAATATTTAGGGGCACAGTCAAAGTTCAGTTTTTAACCAGTTTTAAGGACCTTGATCTTTGTAATATGGCGGACATGAGTATTGTGTCAATAACAAAACAGTGCTAATGCGGTTTCAACATATCTTGGTTTACCAAGACAAAGCAAATAGTATTTCAGCTTGTCCTTTGATCTTAACATGTCAGTTCTTAAGAGGTGACCTGCTCCATTTAAAATAAACACATTTAATTTGGCTACTAATATGACAGTGGTCTGTTCTTTCTTTAGGGGTAATTTTTTAATGATGTAAAAATTATGTCATTAAAAGTGCAAAATGCACTAACGTGTGTCTCAAATACAAAGTAGTAGCTCAGCACTGCCCCCTGGCGTTTGTTCTTTAAAATTCTGCATTAAACAGTAGATAAGAGGTACAGAGTACTATGACTTAATGCAAAAATGTGCTGTAACAGAGTCATTTATCTTAGTTATAATGCATCAAAAATTTAGTTGTTTATAGGAACTCACTGTAAATGAAGACTGAATTGCTGGGCTGAGACGTTGGTTTTATTTTTGAAGACGTAAGATGGAATACACATTCATACTCTCCTTGAGGCACTGGGGCATACTGTGTGATAGACTCGGGGAAGCCTGGTGTGCTGTAACTTTGACTCAAATAAGCACCGTCCCTTCTAAACTCTAAGTACCCCTAAACAGGAAGGAAAGACTGTTTAAAAGACGCCTGCTGTATATGTACCAAAAACATTATTTGAAATGTAATTACAAAACAATTCAGTGTAACAGCAAAAGTGTGAATGGGGTGATTTACATAGTCTTTTGATTTTAAATAAGCGGAGTCGATGGAGCAGGAGATTTTCACATTTTCTTTGTCCCTGACATACAGTTTGGGGTTAGGACCATACGTATCCACATACAGTTTAGGACGGGGCAATGCATCTGGCAAAGTGGAGAGTGAAAGGAAGACATTTATTAGAAAGATAAAAAGCATGAGGGAATTAGTCAGGTCCCATGAAATAAAACAGACACATTTTAAAACTCTCTCTTCAAATAGGATGGAATGTTGAGGATTAAGTTTGCACTACACTAATTTTTGTAATTTTCCCCCCTAATACTACCGGGAGCTCACTACCAAGTAAACAAATCATGGTTAATTAAAACGCATTAGGTAATTTCATGGGGCCTTTAAAACATTTTCTGGTAATATGTCATTGCAATAATTTTGTACAAGTAACCTCAAACTGTCTCACCTGAGCAAATAATATAGAGCATGCCTCTCTGTTTGCAAGCTTCAGTTTCCTCCATTGGACAATCTTTGATCTTTTTTTCTTTCCCGATGCATCTGATGCCCCCAACTGTCTGTGTGAACTGCCGTCTGTCATCCAAAAGCCTTTCCCACTTCAGCACATGCCCACATCCCAGTTCCCTACACACCACTTCAGCTGTGGCAGCAGCAGCAGA
>NW_015555746.1:1696091-1717774 GCF_001515605.1 Sinocyclocheilus anshuiensis
GGCAGCAGCAGCAGATGAATCGGCTTCAGTATCGACTTCCTTCTGACAAACAGGTACCCACTTGCCTCTGAGAGTGACATCCAGATATCCTAGACAGCTCTCTCCACGTTCCTGCTCCCAGAGCCGAACCGGAAGCTCTTCTAATGGAGCACAAGTGAAGAAAATATACATACACACTTTACTTGTATCACAAATCAGATGCCAATTGTTTCTTCTAGACATCAATGAAATGAAAATTCTCAGATTTGGTACTGTATATATGCTGTATATAATTTCATTTAATTAATGAAAGGACACACATAAACACTACAATTTCCACATAAAAGGGAATGCATTGCTCTTCTGTACCTGGGATGGCTTGCTCACTTTTGGACAGAGATGAATGTAAGACTTTTCCACTGTACAACATCTCCATACTGCAGGAAAACTCTATTGGGACAACGGCATTCGTCTGTCTTAAAACGATACTAGTGTGATTTGTGAGAAACAGTGAACCAGCGAAGGTCCAGTTGGTGCCAGGGCTAACAGGGAGGATGCGGTAATACAGACTCAATGTGAAGTTTGTGGCTAGGTTATAGGCTGATTCACACTGTACAGTGTAATTTTCACCCTTACGAAAAAGATAGGGGTACACAGTCACTTTGGGATCAGAGAGGGCAGCTGGGAAAAAGAGAGAAAGAAACAGTGACATTTCAGTAGAAAATGTCTAATACATAATACATTAAGTCATATGCTTAATAAAACTTACATACGACTAAGGTAATAGGGCTGCTTAATTCAGAATATGGATTCTTTGAGTCAGTTCGAGTGGATTTGTACCAGCACACAATTTTTCCTTCATACTTGGCCGTCGCAGGGATTGTGAAATATATTGTATCTGATCGACTGATGACCTCAGATGTCACCCAGGCTTCTGTGGTTTCTGGGGTCTGCGAGGGGCTTTCCAACTTGCCCACAGACACAGTTATGGGATACGGAGCACTCCAAGTGGTGCCACAAGCAACCTCTACTATAGAGTTTAGCTCAATATTACTTTCATTTATTCTGAATCGATAGCCGAATGTAGGGGCTGGAGCATATGCTGGAGGTGAGAGACAGAATAAGATGGAACAGAAAAAGAAAAGGGAGGACAATACTTATTATCAACAGCAACGTTGGAACAGCATTTCTGCAGCAGCTTTTCATTTAGTTTACTATGTGCTTGTTCATTTCAAATCGATTATTATAGTCAGCAAATCCTATAAACAACACTAAATGAAAGCAAATCATAACAGGCAATTTGCAGTCACACTGTATCAAACATGAATTCTTGAGTAAAACTTTTTGGCTTAAAACAAATGTATTTTGTATTATGCTTTAAATAAATGTATATTTTTAATAAGCAAGGACACATTAAATTGGTCAAAAGTGACAGTAAACACATTTATAATGTTCTAAAGTTATTATATTTCAAATAAGTTCTGTTCTTTCTATTCAGCAAAGAATATGCATAATGGTTTCCAAATACAAAGCAGTGCAACATTGATAATAATATGAAAAGTGTCATGAGCGCTAATTCAGCATATTAGAATGATTTCTGAAGGATCATATGTGACACTGAAGATTGGAGTATTGGTTGCTGAATTAAAAATTCAGCTTTGCCATCACAGGAATAAATTACATTTTAAAATATATTAAAATACAAAGCAGCTATTATAAAAAATAATAATACAGACTTCTTTAAAAAACATAAAAAAAACATGTTACATGTTACTGCAGGCATGATGAGCTGATTATTATTATTGCACATCCGATTTAATGACTATTCATGTTTTTACAGACACAGTATATATACTTTTTTTAAAGAATCCCAACAACCTTTATTAACCTTTAGTTAATGTATTTTTATGAACAGGACAGGTTAGTGAGAATACTTCTACAAACAACATGACAGATAAATGTAATATGACCCTGAAAAAAAAACTGCACTTCTTTCTTCATACTGCTGACCTGACCATATGTGTGTATCAGCTTATGTACAGGAGTAGGTGAATGATTCTTACCCTGAGATGCTGTGTTTCTCACACACATTATCCAGCACACCACAGCTAGCGCTATGAAGAAAGAGTGATTGCAATATACTGTGAAAAACAGGATTTTCCCAAATGAAAGTACATGAAATATGCATGTTGCAATGTGCAACATGTAAGACATTAAACTCAGATATATACTAAAAAAATATGTTTATATTTTACAGTTTTAAGGCCTGCTGTTTGCAAATACATTTGAACTTTACAAAAATGTATTATTGTGAATTAAATGAACTCAAGATTTGGAAAAGTAATGTTTTCTACATTTCTACACTGGCCAGACTGACCTGTCTAAATCTGATCAGTCCTGCTTACTCTATGTTCTATGTTTAGAAACAATAATAGTGATATAAATACTTTTTTTTTCTCTCACTGTGAAGAACTGGGTACCCTGATTCACACCTTCTAATTTATACTGTTAGTTGCAATTTACTGTAAATATAATTAACTGAAGAAAGTTAATTGGAATTCAGAGTAGCCAGTTATACTCCAATAAGTTTAAAAACATCAGGTAAATTAAATAAACCCTTACCTCCTATGTTGGGAAGAATCATCCTGACACCAGCGAATGAAACTGCAGCACTACAAGAATGAAAACTGCTTAAATTCACAACAAAGCAGAGCTGAACTTTCCAACTGGTGAAACACTGCATTACCTAACAGGAAGTACATTGACCTCAAAAAAGGATGTAACATTTTTTCTTTTAGTCCGCTATATTGTGTGTAAACAATTTAAATGAATTTTGAGATAAAGATTTATTTATCTTAAGTTTTAGTATGTACATTTATTAATTCTTATTTTGTTTTGTATTAGGCTGATAAAAGCTTAAATTAAGCTCCTCAATATTTTTATTTGCACACGTCATATATATATTTTTTCTAGTACAATTAACTTGTTTTTCTAATTGGCCTTAATTTATTTTTACACACCTCTGTCCATACATTAGAAATCTTACAGAAATATCTAACAATTTTTCTTTTAAATTTATTAGGTGTGAATTCCTTAATTCTAAAATGTTATGTTGTCTTTTATGGCCACTCAGTTAATTTCAGATCTAGTCGTTATGTTTTGTAATATTGGGTGCACAGAATTTATCTCTCCTTGCTGATATACATCTTATCACTACAAAAGTGATGCTAGAGCATGTCCTTTAGTAGCCATGGCTAATGATCCCAAACTTAGCCAGAGACCTCTGCTTGACCTGAGTGACACGGCTAGATCTCTAATCCGGCATGGTTTTACTGCTGCTCTCCACATGGTTGTGTTGCATAACTGTGAGAGAGCAGATTACTGACTGTTCAGCCTCACGTCTGTCCCTGCACTCTTAAAAATAAAGGTGCTTCAAAAGGTTCTTCAAGCGATGCCATAGAAGAGCCATTTTTGGTTCCACAAAGAACCATTCAGTCAAAGGTTCTTTAAAGAACCATCTCTTTCTTACCTTTTTATAATCTGAAGAACCTTCTTTTGCCACAAAGAACCTTTTGTGAAACAGAAAGGTTCTTCAGATGTTAAAGGTTCTTTATGGAACCATTTAGACAAAAAGGTTCTTCTATGGCATCGTGAAGCACCTTTATTTTTAAGAGTGTGCAGTGCTGTCAGAGATGATACACAGGTGGGAGAGAGGGTAAGAGAAAGCCAATAAGATCTTTGTGTACTACGGCATACGTAGTTTATTAAATCATATTTACAGTATGTTACAATGGATCATACATATTTACAAACATAATACATTGTCATTATTGTTTGTATGTCTTCCTTCTTTAACACACCTGATTCAGATCATCAGCTCATTAGGAGAGAATCCATCAACTGAACTGAGTGTGTTAGACAAGAGAGACATACAAATGATCTCCTCAGGAACAGAGTTGAGAACCACTGCCTCTACAAGAATGTACCTTATAGCTTTTGTACTTACCCAGTGAAAGCATTGTACTTTTTCTGAGAGTACAGTTGCTGCAAAAAATTGTTAATTTTTTTTAGCAGGTGAACAGGGTATATGTTGTCACCTGACCAAACCGCAAAACAGGTCTCATCGCATCCGCTTGTCAAGAAAGTATTAATAGCAGTATGAACGGATAGTGATGTCTATGGACTTTTAAGGTAGCCAAGCTATTTGTTTTTATTGCTGGAATTTATTCAGTTTTAATATCCAAATGTTAGTGAGAAGAAGAAAAATATACATTTTTAGATAGCAATCTGCGTTTGTGATTGACATTGGTTATGGTTGGTATCTGCTTTGAAGGCATCTTGAGTAAAAAAAAGCTCCATATTTAATGAAGCACATAAAAAAAATCTGACCTGGAAATGATGCAACCTGTTTTACAGAATACAGAAGTTTGTTGCACATAACCCTAATTGCTGTGGGATACAGTAGTTTTGTTTTGCAAGTAAACTGTGGTTAATGTAATAGTTTTGCAAATAAACTTGTGCTTTTTTTAGTGACTATAAGTAATCAATTAGTTAAATATGAACTGTAATAATTTTGGTTAAGCACAATTCAGTTCTGATGATGCCTGTGATTATTTACATGCAGCATTCATTCAGGAACTATTCTACATGTAAGTCATCCAATCAGAGACCTTAAAGCCTATAAGACTGCCTGAAATGGTCATAGATAAATTGCCCCGATAGGAAGTTGGAAGTGATTTTCATGAGACAGGAATGCACCACTGAGGTTTCAAAATGCGCTTCCTCTTTTCAGGGCCCATGCGTTCTTCACTGCATTGCTTCACCGATTCTGTCATCAAGCATTTCCCCACACACAATTACACTGAAGGCATCTACAACCTTATTGAGGGTTCAGAAAGCCCATCTTAGTCATCACGCTTTTTCCTTTTCCCTTTTTCCTTTATCCTTGTCTTTGCTTTTCTTCTCCGTTTCCTTCTCTTCCTTTTCCTTCAACACTTTCTTCTCTTTCTTCTTCTCATCCTTGGCCTCCTTATATTTCCACTTTGGAGGCTCCAGGTAACCTTTCTGCTTTTTATTTTTCTTCCCCTTCTTTGGGGTGGGCTCAGAGGATTTAGTAACTTTAATCTGTGGGATACAGCCAGAGGGGAAGAGGCTATTGCGCCTTGACGCCACACTACGAGGAATGAATGTACGCATTCCAGACTGAGCAATGGACAGCACACTGCCTCGTCTCTCTGTATTGGCACAGCAGGACAAAGAGACGGACTCAGCTGAGCGGACAGAAGGAGAAATGGAGGAGATGGAGCTGTTACGATGGCACAGTGAACTCTCCTCCAGCTGCTTCTGTGAGTGCTTCTGCATCAGCTCAGCCACAGCAAGCTGACGTTTACCCATCTGTGGAGGGCTGCTTGGGCACAGAGGCCGTGTGGCCGTGTGGCCGTGGCTATGAACGGGCTGCGTAGGCTGGTGGTCATTCGCACCATGTGATTCATGACACCATTGTCCTGCGGATCACGTGGGAAACTGAAACCAAAAGTACTCTTGAGATGATGAGTCAGCTTCTGGCTGGCACTCTTATTGGCTGTTGCTTTGCTGACCAGCACCTTAAGGTTGGGCCACTCTGGGACGTAGGTGTCACAGAACTGTTCAGCTGTGGGATGAAACGCAAGGTGGCGCAGACGATTCAGCGTGTCAAAGCGACCTGTTTTCAGTGCCCAGTCACGTGCACATTTACCACGGTTGGAGTCTACAGCATTTACATCAGCACCTAAAACAGAACAATACAGAGAATTTAATAAATTGTATATCAGAAGGATGCTGGAGGAATATACTTCTAAAAATAAAGAATGCTGTGTAAGAAATCACTTTGTCTGTCTAGTAATGTTGTGCCTTCCACAGATCTTTTGCTTGGCTGCCTAATTACTTAATTAATCTTATGGATGCTACTGAGGCAAACTGATTCAATGCCAGCTACGCCATTCTTGATTGGCTATGTGGGTCATTTGGTGATTTCTTGTCTCTCCCTAGTGATGTGATGAATATAAGCTAAGCCAAAATAGTGAAGGACCATTTTCAGCATATCAGCATGTGTGTGTTCAACTACTAACCGTGCATTATAAGAGCTGCCACCACATCATTCCTGCCCTGTATGGCAGCTTTAATGAGGGCAGTGAATCATCTGTTGTCTCTGATCTCTGTCTCTGCTCCAGGGAAGTAATTCATAATGTAGTTACATATGGAGACATGACCTGTGTACAGAAAGATTTAAAGCTTTTTTACTTTGTATTTTTGAACATATACAAAATGAAGAAATGGGGTACATTCATTAAACTCAAATAGTATTTAACATGAAGTCTTTGTCATTCCTTACTTCTATGTAAATTAGAGTTATTGCATCATATTCACAAAAATCAACACTATTTGCCTGGAACACTATTATTGCCAGCAGAGTCCAGGCAGCAGTTCATCTAATTTTCATCAAGACAGTGAACTGACATCACACATGCAACAACTGACCAGCTTGAGCTGCGATCATTAAAGCAGTGTTGCCATCATTGTCTTGGTGGTTAATATCCAGATGTGGACAGCCGTGCAACTTGTAAACAATTGGAAGAAAGCCTTTATATGCAGCCACCATCAGTCCATTCTACAAGAAAGAATCATGGTGTGTTACAAGACCTCTATCAATATAATTCTTAAACAAGTGAAAAGGTAAGGAGATATAGAAAATATATATATATGGACACTTTACATCAACAGGTAACTATTTAATAATCAACCAAATAGTAATAACCCTGCAGCACTAATAAAATTATCTAAAACTGTTCTGAGAGTTTTTTTTTTTCGAGGCATTAGTTTCCTCAGGAATTTCCCGTGATGTACAATATCTGTTAACATTACTTAAATAGACTTTCTCGTGCTAAGTTACAAGTGCATGTAGCCATGCCTCAAACATGAATTTTGAAAGTGTTAACAAGTTGCTACATAAAGACTATGTAGTTCGATTTCTCAAGTAAACACACACCCTTATTGCAGTTGTAGGTCACATTTGGGGTGACAATGTTTGTTAAATAAATAAGAAAGTCTTATCAAGAAATGTTAACCTCAGACATAATTCTACTTATACAGTTAAAAATATTTACATTTCTCAAAGGAAACCAAAATAGCGATCCAGGTTGACCTACAAATTTATATAAAACAAAAATGTAAAAGTAATTTAAAATGTACTTATTTTTATTGCATGATTTTTCTCTGATTAGTCAGTCTGCCTCATGCTCTCTAATACTAATCTGTCTTACCCTGCCATTAATGTCAACTTCCATGACCTCATCATAGGTCACACCTTGTTCCAACACTCTCTTCAGTGCCTCTGGGTCATTTTGGACGCAAGCCTCATATAGTGTGTTGGCAGTTCCTTTTTTCCTTTCCTCTTGTTCATAATCCGGGAGAACAGAATCATCAGACTGCAAGCTTCCAGAGTCAGACTCTTCATCCAACAATGAAATTTCATCCCTGTCCGGGCCTGACCCCAGATTTGGGTCCTTAAAGGCAGCGCTTTGAACTGCTGCCATGCCTCCAGAGTTCAATCTTGCCTACACCATCTTTGCTGGCATTTGAGGAAAGTGTTCCAACATTGTTGTAGTGGGTCAGCAACCTGAGATGAAGGAATGCACTCCAAGTGTTTATGGACCCTGTCTTGAGGTAAACAGTCCAGATAAACCACAAGGCTCTCTAACTAAGTGAAATAACCTTCAAATAGATAAATAAACAAACAAATAAAGCACTGTCAGTGATGGCAACAATTGACTCAAAAGCTTCTGATGCAAGAAAGTAAGGAGTTTTCATAGCTCCAGATTTAACCTGGGACAGCTGTGCTTTAATTGTCAGTGCTAAATCTGACCTGCTCAGGCTTAAAATACACAGATATCTGTAAACAGGCTTATATACGGTACACTCTAAAAACACACTTTACCTCAATTAACTCTACTATTTATACGTGTATATGTTGATACAACAATTTTACGTTGTGAAACATATTCAGTTTAGTTACAAAACTGGTATTTCTATTCATTAATTAAACATTTCTCTGGTTGTGCATCATATAAAAATCTAGCAAAATACAAAACCAAAGTTTACAACAATAAAGCAAAAACATTCTCTTTAGTGCTCTAATGAACAATTGAGAAAACAGCCAGATGCTCTTAAATGCTTACTGACATTCTGGCAATACATTTTAAACTAGATTTAAAATAGAGATTTCAAAAATATGGAGTATAACTCACCTGTGTTCACACTTCAGAAGAAAAGAGGTGTCTTCAGTGAATGCTGCCAATGCCTTAAAAAACTTTCACATGTCATTATCAGAAACCTTAGCTTGCAGAAAATACAACCATCAGCTTGACATCTTCATCATAGTGTGTGTAGTAGTATGTGATGTGAACACAGAGGGGTGTATACATGCTCCGTAACATCTCAGGTCATTAGACTGACTAATGCCTTTCAGGATCAGGAAACACCCAAGGCTTTCGGAGCATAATCACCTTTCACACACACATACTCAAAATGGTCTCTGTTTTTTTCTCTCCGTCTCATACTGACAAACAAACCCAATCATACTCTCACTTGTTCATTAGAGTGTAAGTATTAAAGATCATGCAATCAATAATGCTGATGAAGTTTAACATACAGTGGGTGTGTTTCAGGGCTTTGGTTGTTTTATGTCACAGGGACCCTGATTTTAGCTCAGAGGATTATATGGAATGTGAGGAGAAGTGAATTTGTCTTTGATAAGATTTCAAGACAGAATGATGTACTTTGCCAACAAAAATGTCCTTACATGACCAGTTGTCTGTACCAATAATCATACCAATAATCCAATAATCATTATGTAATTAACACCAACGTCAGTAGTACAACAACCTAAAAATATTTTGTGCTTAATAACTGAACATGCAGGCTCAAAACAAGATTTTACGCAAAATAAATAAAAATAACCTACAATAAAATCTTGCAATTCTGAAGGAACTGATAAAAATATAAAAACTCCTTTATCATCAGGTCTTCATAAAACAACACAAGTACCTAATTTAAGCTCATATTAAGTTAATACTCCTGTATCCCAGCAGCACTTAAGGAAGTGAGTGATCCTTGTTACACACACATGTGACCCAGGACCACAAAACCAGTCATAAGGGTCAATTTATTCATTGAACTTTTTTAATTTGAATTTTAATTGAGATGAATAAATAAGCTTTCCATTGATGTATTGTTTGTTAGGATAGGACAATATTTGACTAAGATACAACTATTTGAAAATCTGGAATCTGATGGTGCAAAAAAAAAAAATCAAAATATTGAGAAAATCGCCTTTAAAGTTGTCCAAATGAAGTTCTTAGCAATGAATATTACTAATCAAAAATTAAGTTTTGATATATTTACGGTAGGAAATTTACAAAATATCTTCATGGAACATGATCTTTACTTAACATCCTAATGATTTCTGGCATAAAAGAAAAAATCAATAATTTTGACCCATACAATGTATTGTTGGCTATTGCTACAAATATACTTGTGCTACTTACGACTGGTTTTGGGGTCCAGGGTCACATATACAAAATATGTTGCTGCTTTTTTTTTTTTAGAAGTACATTAGACTAACCCTAAGAAATAAAACTAATTATAATGACCTGTACATGCCAAATAAGACTTTATTTCATTCCTTTATTTATGGCTGAGATTGGAGGTTTGTAGGATAGCATTCTCAATCTTTCTCATTTTTTTCTTTCTCGTTGCACTCTCTCTCTCTCTGGCCCAGGGAGTTCAGGATGGAGCAAGAGGGTGTTGGAGAAGAGGGAGGGAATGGGTGGTGGACAGCAGAGGGAGAGAAGATAAGAATGTGTGTCTGTGAGTAAGGAAGAGCTGAGTGGGGATTAAGCACTGGGGGACAGCACTGAGAAGACACAACAAAACATACAACTAAAATTTTCCTTCATCAATCTGGAGACAGAGAAAGAGAAGATGAAGAGTTTGGCCAAACTTCAGGGAAACACAGAGCAACTGCTGATGTCTCTATCAAACACTCTCCCATCCTTGGCCCTGAGTAATCAGCACTGGGTGAGCAAACACACACATACATGTCAACTTTCAAATTGTTCTATTGATTTTTAATACAATTCTAATTTTAAGTACAACAACAACAACTCTAACGGGAACCATCAACATACATTTTTGCATATTTAAAATTATTCATTTTTAGGCCACGTTTGGAGACCACATTCCACCAAACTATTGTGTAAAGTATCAATATCAGTAAAAGTTGAAAGTGGACTCTTCATGTGAATATGCATATATAGCATACTAAATAATGTGTGTTCTTGTGATAATGTACATTAATGTCTTTTACATCAATGTTTATTAAACCCCCTCACAGACAGATTTCTATGTCAATTCTGTGTCTGTATATTACATTTCCTTATATAGATCTCAAAAATATGCATTAGCAAAATGTAATGTTTTAGCTGGAGTACACAGCAGCATATCACACCCCAGGACATGTCAACTACCCTTATGCTGACTGTTTTAATCAGTACACTACACTATAATATTATTATTAGTTTTTACCTTTCTTAACGTATAGTATTTTCTCTCTTGTGCTGGTGTAAATATCTTGGATGCTTTAGCAATACCGTAATAATGTACAATCATGCCAACAACACTTTGTTAACTCAGACCCACACAGTCTGTGTCTCTTTTCTTATGCCTAGGGATGCATGTTTTCTGTTTACCAGCAACACAATCAGCAAAAATTACATGATCCGCACGAAAATCTGTCTCAAGTATTTTTAGTGAGTCTTTTTAGTTGCTGTCTTTTTGAAAGACTGTTTGGGCTTCTTTGAACTTCTCTAAACAGAACATGATTACTTCATAGACTTAAAGCCTTCAGTAGAAATTTGCCAAACTTGTCACAACAAGTTATCAGCTCAATACTGAGATTGCTACAACTAGGCCAACCTGCCAAATGTTTACTGCAAACGAAGGACGCAAGTACAGATAAGGCCTCCGGCACACTGTAATTTGGATGTATTCCTACAATAGATACAGTAGGCATAATACACTTGTTCATTCTAGCTTAACGTGCATTGTCTGGATGGTCTGTTAATAGAAAGACATGTAAAGACTGTACATCCCAACAAAATGAAATGCCGTAGGCAATTGCATGATTTTAAGCAATTTTTCTCGAGATTTACAGTGTCTTGTTGGTCTAGTTTGAGGAGGTATGCATTTTTTAAGGGTCATATGAATTTGCTCAGGTATCGACATGTAATGTATTTCATAGCTGTTGTGATAATAAAGCTGGTTACAACTCTGCCCTTTCAGAGCTTGAGGATAATGCTAAATTTTATGACCTGTTTCAGCTGCAAGAACACACCGAAGAGAGTGTTTTACTGCAAGACAAGCAGGGTTGTTCAAAGAAGGGTACAGAATGGGAAAATGGAGAACAAAGCTGGAGCTCAAGACCCAAACACATACCTGAGGGCAAAGGTGAGGGGTCAAACATACCCTTTCATAATGATTTGGAGAGGTCTTCTTTCCACTGAACAGGAATTCTTTATTACACATACACTCAAAACATGTAAACACACTCTTTCTCAGTCTCTAACAAATTACATGGAGATGCCCAAAACAAGAACAAGAATCCTTATATGGTTTATCTTCAGGTGAATATTTCATTCTGTACAGATGTAGCCTACATTATTCCAAGAAGCCAAAATAAGTGTTTTAGTAGCATATCATGAACGAGAAAGAGGAACTCTTTATAGAAAATGTTTCCTCATGTTTCACCATAAGATGGCAATATTGGGTTGTTTTTAATCTATGGAGTGAGTCGTAGTAGGCTACCTGAAGAGAGCTATAAAGCCTGTGGTGCAAAAATGACTCGATTAGGCAAGTGACAATTCTGTCGACTGTCCCGAAACCAGAGCAAAAGTCTTGTATCGCAGCGTGCAGTAGTGCAGACGAGATGCACTGTTGTGAAGCCGCTTTGAGAGTGAGAGAAGACGCGGTACAGCTGAATCACTAACGCTGTTTTCAAATGAATGATTTAATTTGATAGTATGTGTGGATTTATTTACTCATCTAACCTGCATGCTCTATTGAATATGTTTGCAGGAATTTCCCTCATTATAAACTCGAAAGCAGATTAAACATAATTATATTATACAGAGATTTAAGGGAAACAAATCCATGACTTTTCCGAAACTTTTCCAGGCCTGGAAATGGCTGTTTTAAAATTTCATGACTTTTCCATTTTTTTCATGACCGTAAGAAGATGCACGCTGTTAATCACGTAAACTGGTCCTTCATTGCGCGAATGCTCCGTTCTCCTCCTCTAATCATGCCGGATCCGTCACCCCACGTTGTTCCGGGACCTCGCGATTTACAAATTAAGCACTGGCAACACCACATCTAAAAATCCAATTAACAACTGATCCAACCAAGTCCCCGACCTACATTTTTTATTTTTCAATAATTTGTTACACTTATACTTGGATATATGTCACATAACATAGAAATCTTTCAGTGTTTCCATTTCATTGTGACTTTAAGAAACTTGTTTGGAAATGGTCATTATTTTTGCAGTTCCTTTTGGTGCTGCTAGACGTGCACAGTTAACAGAATCTATAAAGCAAAGGTGGAGTGTACACTGGCAGTGGAGAACACATGAGGAGCCCAAGACATTAACCATAGCATCCTCTTTCTCTGCCTCCCTCTCTCACACACCAACTGTCAGTACCGTAGTAATAAAGTAGGATCACTGTTTTTAAATCCCCCTCCCTATCTCATTATTTCACTTTCTGACCCTCCTCATTGCCTCCTGAAGGTGAAGAGGCAGTCTACAGAAAGAATATCTTTTTGAACCCAGGCATGATGTGATGTGGGTCTATGTGGATAAGAGCAGAGGAATTATACAGATGTTGAGTGTAAATTCCGACCTCAGGATTACCTCTGAACCGAGAGTAGGAGAGTAGGAGTAAACATCGTCACAGTGGCATGCTGCAGGGTGGTACAGCAGTGTTTACCTGGCTGGTATGAAGGGGCGTCGTGGCCCAGGGGTGTGTGGCTGTGCACACTTCTGTCAGAAAGTTTTGGCCAGGTATGAGTGCTGCTTCAGACAGCAAGGTAAGAGATCCATTAGTAGCTTTTTCACTTTTGATATTTGTACCTTGAGTGTATTTGCATATTGGTAGGCTTTGCAGTTTTTTCAGGATTAACATTCTGAATATGTTCCCAGAAAACTTGATTAGACCAAAAAGATTGATTAACAATAAGATCTTAATTTATATATTACACATTTTAGAGCTTGAAAAATATTGCTTGCATGTAAACTGAGTGTAATTCATTATTACCATTGTTCTTTTGCTTCATAATAATACGTGCATTCGACCTGTAGTTTGTAGAAATGCTGAACCATTATTGTTATGTTGTTAGTGTTATTTTTCATGGATTATCTATAGAAATGTATTATTGCTGATGTATTATGTGTGTGTGTGTGTGTGTGTGTGTGTGTGTGTGTGAATGGTTGTTGCAGGATTATGGTTATGTGGCCTTTAAGAAACAGCTAATCCATATTTCACACAGAAATGGTAGAATACCTTCTGTTCTGTCCCTCATTCTCTCTCCCCCATTTTGCACTGTAAAGCTTTTAAATCGTGGGGAGAAAAAAAAAAAATTTTAAGCTGTATCATCTGCTTATAAGGCAGAATCTCTTCCATGTGCTGCCAGTTATATTTATATTCCACCTTTCATGACTATGTGGAAAATTCAGCAAAAATAACTGCAAGATGAATATTAGTGATGGAGCTGGAAATTCCCTTGCAATATATCAACCTTATAACTCTCTGTCTCATCCTCATTTTCATACATGACCATTTTATCTACCACATTACCATTATATTAGTTGATTGATTGATTGATTGAAAGAAATTAATACTTTTATTCAGCAAGGATATGCATGAAATTGATCAAAAGAAGTGACAGTAAAGTCTTTTACATTGTTGCAAAAATATTATATTTCAAATAAATGCTGTTTTCTTTTAACTTTTTATTCATCATGATTTACACAGAAATATTAAGCATGGTTATGGTTATAACAAGAAATGTTTCTTGAGCACAAATAAGCAAATGGCACTTTGCAGATGTGTCAACTGAGATTTTTTTAGCACAGTCCGAAATAAAAAAAAAAAACGAATTTTTTGTGTAAAGTACTTCAAACTATGTTTTAATTTATAATTTATGATGCAATTATTTTGTAGTAAAATATTTTTAAACCATAATATTTTAATAGACAAAAGATGAACTTTAATGGTAAAATAATGTTTAAATTATTAATAAATAAAGAATAATAAATAAAAAAACCATGAAAAAAAGCTTATCACTTATTTAAGGCTGGCCAGAGGTAATGGAAAGTAAAGGTAATTTCTACATCGTCTGTAATATTTGTAGTCAACTAAAAATGCCATTAAATAATTTGTCAAATGCTGTAACAATATATTTTTTAGCAGAGTTCTGATAATCACAGCTGCCATTTTTTTCTTCAGTGTAAATATGAAGGCTGTTTTTTTCTTTTTTTTTTTTTTTAAACGTTGTTTTAAAGATCTTCTACTACATTTATTTTCCCTCTCTGTCTCTCTGTCTATTGTAGAGGCATACACATTGACAGGGCTCAGCGATGTCTCCTTGCCTCCTGATACACCTTCAACCTCCATCTCTATTGATGACCTTTCTCCAATCTCACCCAGCAACCATCAGCCTCTTCCCACTCGACAACCATCTACCACACCCAAACGCTCCATCAAAGGCCTCAAGAGATGGTTGAGCAGCCCAGTTCGAAGGTTTAGTCTGGGCGGAGGTGGCAAGAGTCAGAGCTCAAAGGCCATTCAGAGCCCAGAAGGGTCATCCTATATGTTTCTCCCTCTCTCACCTGCTCAAAGCCTATTGAGCCCAATAGAGAAGTCCAAAAAACTTCCCCGCTCCTACAGATCTCTGGTATGGACATAATTTACTCTATACTGTTCAAAAGTTTGTGGTCAGTTAGATAGTAATACTTTTCTTCAGCAAGTATGCTTTAAATTAAACAAAAATGACAGTACAGACTTTTACTTTGTTACAAATTCATCAAAGGATCCTGAAAAAGTATCACTGTTTCAACAAAAATATTAAACAGTTTTCAAAATCCGCATATTACAGTTATTTCTAAATGGTCATGTGGACATTTTGAAATATTTTAAAGTAGAAAACAGTTAATTTAAATTGTAGTAATATATCACAATATTACTCTCTTTAACAAACAAATGCAGCCTTGGTGTTTTTCTTTCAAAAACATAACAAATCTTACCAACCCCAAACTTTTGAATGGTTCTGTTTATTACAGAGACGGAGGATTTTCTGTTATTTTGATATATTATACCAAAACTGTACACACTTTCTCTGTCTGTGGCATACAGGAGTGTGCTGAACTTTCAAGGCCAACATCTCCTGACAGTCCCTATTACCCAAGATACCTAAATGATCTCTTGCAGGTGCACAACACTGAGTACTAGACCTTAATAAGTATTTTTATACATAATTGCTCATTTGTGTTTGTGATGGCTAATGAATCCAATTTCAGAGGCATCAGTCTTGCGATGTGCATTCTGGGGAGAGAGATCTCGACTTGACTGACGAGACACAGGTACAATCACAGAGTCCAGAGGATGATGAGCAGGAGAGAAGAACTGCCTTCGAGAAAAGCATGTAGGTATTTGATTGATGGTGACCCAAACCCATGGTTTCTGGAATAAGATATTTTTAATAATCCTCCGAATCTGGCATACCTTATGTCTCACTTATAGATATGTGCTGACAGAGCTGGTAGAAACAGAGAAGCTGTATGTGGAGGATCTGGGGCTTGTGGTGGAGGTAACATATAAATGCATTCAGTTAGTAGATCTTACTCATTCTTTTTTTTTTTTAACTCTCATTTCCTCCCTTCTCCAGGGTTATATGGCCACAATGAATAGTGTTGGGGTGCCCGAGTATTTGGCGGGAAAGGATAAAATTGTGTTTGGGAACATTCATCAGATCTACGACTGGCACAAAGTGTAGGTCACCTATTGATAGGAATGTGCCTATTGAGGTGTGTAAACCTGACTTTCTTACAGCTGCTACCATTATTTTTCTTTTGTCTCAGCTATTTTCTTGGAGAGTTGGAGAAATGTGTGTGTGAACCTGACCTGCTGGCACAACTGTTTATCAAACACGTAAGCCTATGTTTTATTTCCTTCTTGCAAGTTAAATTGCTGGAGATATAGTAAACATTAAATGCAGTAAACCATCTTGCATAAATTAAAAAAGATGTTAAGAATTCAATATCTCTGTGTGTTTTCCAGGAGAGGCGGCTCAACATGTATGTGGTTTATTGTCAGAACAAGCCAACATCAGAGCACATTGTCTCAGAGTACATTGAAACCTATTTTGAGGTAAAATCTGAATATATTTATAAGGCAATGTTTGCTTGTTGGTGTATGAGGTCAAGGTCTATGACTGTCCTGTGCTCTTTCTCCATGTAGGAACTGAGGCAACAGCTGGGTCACAGACTGCAGTTAAATGACCTGCTCATCAAACCTGTTCAGAGAATCATGAAATATCAGCTGCTGCTGAAGGTATGTTTGTGTAAGCTTGCGCAAAAATACATGCTCTTTATTATTTTTTTTTTGTTTCAAATGATTTAAAAACAAATGATGTATTAAAATTAGTCTCCAAAATTAGTTCATTCTCTATTTCCCTCCTCTGTCAGCCTAAACTTTTGATGCTGTTTTGAGCCATAGTTGGACTCCAAAAGGGGAGCTTTAGCTACCTGGATGTTTTTACCCAAATATACTATCCTTTTACTCATTTAGATGTTACAGAAAAATCTTAAAATTGTTTATCAGCTTAAAAAATGATTTAAATAGACTACTGTACAAAACTTTGGGGTCGGTAATATTTTTTAAGTTTTTGAAATGAGTCTCTTATGCTCACCAAGGCTTCATTTATTCAATAAAAAATACAGTAAAAAAAAGAAAGTTCAAATATTATAATAATTTAAAATCACTGTTTTGTATTTAATGTATTTTCAAATGTAATTTATTCTTGTGATGGCAACGCTGAAATTCAGCAGTCATTTCTCAAGTCTTTAGTCACGATCCTTCAGAAATCATTCTAAAATGCTGATTTGGTGCTTAAGTAACATTTCTTCTTATTATCAATGCTGAAAACTCTGATACATTTTTTCCCACAATTCTCTGATGAGTAGAATGTTAAACCCCCAAATTTTTGAATGGCAGTGTATGTATTCCAGGGATTATCCTCAAACTTGTTTAGTCATTGTTATAAATCTTGTCATTGTATGTGCTGATACCAAGTACATAGCAACAAACAGGTATTTAGGAAAGTATTATGATGGCTTTTGTTGCTATATAGTGATTTGTAAGAAAATAAAATTGACCATACCTTGTTGAACCCTGTTATATAGATAAAACTGGATCTGATTAAAAAAAAACAGGAACTTTTAAGCCATTTCCTCAATTTTCCATATATATTCTTGTCCTTCTTTATAAATTAAGGAGCTGAGCTAAAATCCATATTCCTGTTCATCTAATATCCTCCCTATTCTGTGTTTATGTGTGTTTATTTACAGGACTTCTTGAAGTACTACACTAAAGCAGGCAGACAAACAGAAGATCTTGAGGTAGGTACAGGCTTATAAGACTGAGCAAACTCATTATCAGGTGACACTGAATTATTATTCTGTCCTCTTTTTGTGCCCTTATCTCAGAGGGCAGTGGAGGTGATGTGTTTCGTTCCAAAGCGATGTAATGACATGATGAATGTTGGAAGACTACAGGGTTTTGAGGTAAGATGACACACAAATACACTGCAGAAATGGAAATGGTTTACTTCACCTTGGACTGCTGCAGTATCCAAAATGAGCACAGCACGAGTCCATTATTTATAAAATAATTATCTATTTATATAATTTATAGTTCCTTTATAGTTTTATTAGCACTCCTACCTATATCTTAGACTAAAAATTCACATGGATCACCCATGATTGATTGGGTTCATAGGGCCAGCTGAGAGCACAAGGGAAACTCTTGCAACAGGACACCTTCACATTCATTGAGAATGAGAACAGCATTCTCTCCCGTCCCAAAGAGAGACGGGTGTTCCTCTTCGAGCAACTTGTCATCCTCAGTGAGCCAATCGACCGCAAGAAAGGCTTTTCCCTGCCAGGATACATCTTTAAAAACAGCATCAAGGTGAGAAGCAGAGGAGATAGTGGAAGATTGTAAGGCAAACAAATATGAGGGTAAATATTTGTATCTTTCATAGATTAGTTGTTTGGGCATTGAGGATCATTGCCCAGATGACCCATGTCGGATGGTGTTGACGTCTCGTAATATCGATGGAAGCATGCACCGATTCATTCTTCGTGCATCATCTCCAGAAATCAGAATGACCTGGGCAAATGACATCATACAGATGCTGGAGACACAGCACAACTTCTTAAACGGTATCATCATCATACCTTCCATGACCTTTCTGTGACCTTGCCTTAGAGCAGAATTCTTAATGGGCTCTGTTCTGTTTCTTCTCCTCTATCTCACCTGTCATAGCCCTGCAGTCTCCTATTGAATTCCAGAGAAAAGAAATTAAATCCCTTAACCTGGGAAAGAGCTTGACAACTTCCCCCTCACTGAACTCTGGCCTGCAACCCTATAGCTCTGCCTCCATAGACCGCCAGGCTCTGCCCTGTCTGCGCTCCTGGAATTCTTCACAACCTTCTATGCCTCATTGAAAGGTTAGTGTTTGCTGGGTTGTGAAGTTGCATTATCATAATTTGTCCATTAAAAGCTCAAAAACTTGTCCAGAATTCCATCTGGTCTCATGGTGTTATATTTTGCAGAGTATTGATATTTCATTTAAAGACTAACATGATTTCACTCTTCTCCTATAATTTACAGCTTTCTGACATTCCTGAAAAGGCATTTCCTTATCTTCCTCTGACATCAACTCATAAAATGCCTGTCTGTTACACTCAGGAGAACATTATAAGGAGATAAAGGAAGACTTAGTCCATTTTCGAGTGATTTAATCATTCATTAGAACCTAATTATTCTTCTACCTTCCATTTCAATATGATAATGCACACAAACTGAAAATCTATCACAACCTTCAGTATTTGACAATGGTAACAATCTGAGTATTTTGAACCTACAAGATTACATTTTTTGCTACCATAACAAATTGAAGGTATTGACTGTATAAGCTAAACTTTATGTTACTGACAAGATATAATTCATGAAAGACTGAATATGATCATAAAGATTGTATTTGTAGCTACTGCTAATTCTATATTGCTGAAATTGTGAATGAGGAGAAGTTGGGACATTTTGTAAAAATGCAATAAAATCAAGAATCTGTGAATTGTTCACTCTCTTGAACTTTTATTTAATTGACAAAAGTACAAAGAAAAGATTTCCAAAGTTTTCACTGATCAACATACATGTATTTTATAAATATCAACACATTTTGATTTTGATGGCTGCAACACACTCCAAAAAAGTTGGGACAGAGGCACGTTTAACACTGTGTCACATCAACTTTCCTTGTAATTACAATGTTTCATTGTTTGGGAATTAAGGATACTAATTGTTAAAGTTTTGCGAGCAAAGTTTTTGTCCAGTCTCTCTTGAAACAAGGCTCCAGATGCTCAGCAGTCTGTGATTGTCGTTGGCTGATTCTCTTTTTCATGACTGGTCATACATTTTCAATAGGAGTCAGATCTGGACTGCAGGCAGGCCAGTCTAGCACATTCACTCTGAGTCTACAAAACCACACTGTTGCAGCACATGCAGAATGAGAGCTGGCATTGTCTTGATCAAATAACCATGGCCTTCCCATGAAAGACATCATCTTGACGGCAGTATATTTCTCTGTACAACTCCCAATATATGCCTCCATGTCAATGGTTCCTTCACACATATGCAAGTCACCCATGCCGTTTGCACTGATGCACTCATATACCATGACAGTTGCTTTTGCATCTGTCACTGATGAAAGTCTGGAAAGTCTTTGGGACTGAGAACTCAAAATCCATTTTTCCCAGAAACAAGTTGAAATGTGGACTCATCTGAGTACAGCACACCTTTCCACTGTCTTTTTGACTATCTGAGATGAGCTCTGGCCCAGAGAACCCGGCGGCATCACTGCATAGAATTGATGTATAGCTTTCTCCTAGAGTAACAGAGTTTCAAGTTGCTTTTCTTGATGCAGCAGCAGACTGTGTTAAGTGACAGCAGTTTTCTGAAGTACTCCTGAGCCCATGTGGCTATATTTAAACTGATGAAAGTCTGGAAAGTCTTTGGGACTGAGAACTCGAAATCCATTTTTCCCAGAAACAAGTTGAAATGTGGACTCATCTGAGTACAGCACACCTTTCCACTGTCTTTTTGACTATCTGAGATGAGCTCTGGCCCAGAGAACCCAGCGGCATCACTGCATAGAATTGATGTATAGCTTTCTCCTAGAGTAACAGAGTTTCAAGTTGCTTTTCTTGATGCAGCAGCAGACTGTGTTAAGTGACAGCAGTTTTCTGAAGTACTCCTGAGCCCGTGTGGCTATATTTAACACCGCAGCATGACGGTTTCTTATGCAATGCCATCTGAGGGCTCAAAGGTCAAGCACATTCAACTGAGGTTTCCTGCCTTGCCCTACATGTACTGTGATTTCTCTGGATTCCCTGAACCTTTTCACAATATCACATGTGGTAGTTGGTGAAATTTGGCACAAAGTGATGAGCCATGATCCAGCTTTGCTTGCAAGACTGAGATGCTCCTTTTATACCCAAACATGATAACTTGACCTATTACCAATTCACCTGCTTACTGTGAACTGTTTCAAAACAGTTTAAAGTGGATATCCTATAACCTTTTCACTTTTATTTTGCCTCTGTCCCAACTTTTTTGGAATGTGTTGCAGGCATCAAAATCAAAATTTGTTAATAATTACAAAATACATTTACGCTGGTCAGTGAAAAATGTTGGAAATCTTTTCTTTGTACTTTTGTCAATTAAATAAAAGTTAAAGAGAATGAACAAATCACAGATTCTTGATTTTATTGCATTTTTACGAAACGTCCCAACTTCTCTGGAATTGGGGTTGTGTAATGTGACACAAAGAACGGTTTTAGGCAGTTGCCATGTCGGGTACTGTAAATAAATATCAGGTGTGTACTTGATCCTTTTTGTAAAAAGACAGAATATCAGGCTATATCCAATGTGTTACTTTTTTTTATTTCAGTTTAGACATTTTCATTAGCAGTGTATATTCACTGAATGACTCTGAGTTTCATTTAAAAAGCTGTCAATTAAAAGATTTTCAAGTTAGATTTACTTGGAAAACAGGACAAAATGTTATCACCAAAGCCTTTATCTCATTCCATTCGACAACAAATGCAACAAATGCTCATTTACAAAAAAGGAAAACACATTTTTTCCCCTTTTCCCCCTTTATATTTAAGGGACATTTGCATACTACATTTTGTTCTTTTAAAAGGGTCATATGATGCGATTTAAATTTTTCCTTTCTCTTTGGAGTGTTACAAGCTCTTGGTGCATAAAGAA
>NW_015555746.1:1721035-1726698 GCF_001515605.1 Sinocyclocheilus anshuiensis
TTTCTTGATGCAGCAGCAGACTGTGTTAAGTGACAGCAGTTTTCTGAAGTACTCCTGAGCCCGTGTGGCTATATTTAACATCGCAGCATGACGGTTTCTTATGCAATGCCATCTGAGGGCTCAAAGGTCAAGCACATTCAACTGAGGTTTCCTGCCTTGCCCTACATGTACTGTGATTTCTCTGGATTCCCTGAACCTTTTCACAATATCACATGTGGTAGTTGGTGAAATTTGGCACAAAGTGATGAGCCATGATCCAGCTTTGCTTGCAAGACTGAGATGCTCCTTTTATACCCAAACATGATAACTTGACCTATTACCAATTCACCTGCTTACTGTGAACTGTTTCAAAACAGTTTAAAGTGGATATCCTATAACCTTTTCACTTTTATTTTGCCTCTGTCCCAACTTTTTTGGAATGTGTTGCAGGCATCAAAATCAAAATTTGTTAATAATTACAAAATACATTTACGCTGGTCAGTGAAAAATGTTGGAAATCTTTTCTTTGTACTTTTGTCAATTAAATAAAAGTTAAAGAGAATGAACAAATCACAGATTCTTGATTTTATTGCATTTTTACGAAACGTCCCAACTTCTCTGGAATTGGGGTTGTGTAATGTGACACAAAGAACGGTTTTAGGCAGTTGCCATGTCGGGTACTGTAAATAAATATCAGGTGTGTACTTGATCCTTTTTGTAAAAAGACAGAATATCAGGCTATATCCAATGTGTTACTTTTTTTTATTTCAGTTTAGACATTTTCATTAGCAGTGTATATTCACTGAATGACTCTGAGTTTCATTTAAAAAGCTGTCAATTAAAAGATTTTCAAGTTATTCCAGACATCTGTCTATATTCTATAACCAGATTTACTTAGTTTTTCAGGAAAACAGGACAAAATGTTATCACCAAAGCCTTTATCTCATTCCATTCGACAACAAATGCTTTTTCTTACATTTACAAAAAAGGAAAAAACATTGTTTTGTTTTTTTCTTTTCCCCTTTTATATCTAAGGGACTTTTGCATACTCCATTATGTTCTTTAAAAAAAATTATCAATAGGCAGCCACACTTTTTTGGGGATCAGAGAATTAGCTACCTACTGGTAGAGATACAAAACACCAACAGAAATTAGGAGTCATGCAGACACAGTGAGAAACCCAGAGATGGGGAGACAGAATCATTGCAGTGAAGTGAGGAGGAAGCAGGGAGGTTTTTGAGAAAAAAAGTGACGTGACATGTGGACAAGTATGGTGACCCATACTCGGAATTAGTGCTCTGCATTTATCCCATAAACATTTATCACACACACACACCGTGAACACACACCCGGAGCAGTGGGCAGCCATTTTTTTGCTGCGGCACCCGGGGAGCAGTTGGGGGTTCAGTGCCTTGCTCAAGGGCACCTCAGTCGTGGTATTGAAGGTGGTACCACGCTGTACATTCACTCCCCCCACCTACAATCCCTGCAGTTACGAGATTCGAACCCGCAACCTTTGGGTTACGCGTCCGACTCTCTAACCATTAGGCCACGACTTCCCCTAAAAATAGAATCATCAAAAAGTCAATCTCATCATTTAATACGCAGCCAGAAAATCAGATACTCAGCTTCCTATATCTGTTCAAGCTCCCATCACCATAAGCTTATCTGAAACTAACCATAAGAGTCAAGTAGCCTTACACCAATGCTTTTACATGCTCCTTTTTGACCTTGCGCTCATGCTTATGCTTGAATATGAAGGGCAGATAAATGGATGCATTCTCCAAACAGAATCATAGCAGCTCTATACTTAGTATTGCAGGACTGCATCCTTCACCTGTTTTTTTCAGGACTAAAACAAGCTCAGTGACTGGAGAGCGATAAAGAACAATTTAAAATGATTTTATACCTTTTTTCTGCTTTGAGGGGCATCACATGGCATTCAAGATGCAAAACAAGTGCACAAGAGTTCGTTTTCAATTCCGTTTTACACCATTGCTTGTTATATTTAACCTGTGATTTTTATACTGAACCTCTCGTTTTTTTTCACACTATGTTCTTTCACTTCCTTAACCTCTTTTAAGGCTTGCTGGACAGTCTTGCACTTATTTACTCCTGTATGGCACCGTTTTTAGACAGGATGTAACAGAAAGGTAGGGGAAAACTATCACATACTCACACTCACTTTGACAAGGCCATAATGTTGAACATTATTTGAAGAATTTGTGGTTCAATGGATAATGCAGCAAACAGTCATTAGGGCCTCATGCTGTTCATGAGCGACAATGTAAAGCCCACTTAATGTAGTTTAAAAAACACTTATCTCTCTCTCTCACACACACACACACACACACACACACACATAAAACAAACATTATGCAGACAAACATAACTAAAATTATGGCCGAGGATGCTGTACTGTACATTGGATTAGACCGCAATTACATTGGCTTCTTATGTGCTTTTACTCTACAGAAGGTGGCTGCATACAGCCCAGGTCATTTTTTTACTTATTTATTTCTATCAAATATAGAAATATTTGCAAATCAAGGTTTGAACACATTTAAATAGTTTATCATTACCTTTCGATCTTAAAGATTAATTTTTGTTGAGAAATATACATAGTGTTTGTTTATGAATGTCTTTTTAAAACCTAATTTCTTAAAGAGTTTTTAATGGATTACTGGGCAGAGCTTGACTACTTTAAAGAAGCTAGAATATAGAATTTAATTTTGATTTTTGTTTTTAGATTTGACATTTTCATCACAAAATGTATCATAATATGTGGGAAATAATTAGAATTAATAAAGTATCAGGTGTGTCCATATTTTTGACTGCTGCTGTAAATATAGCCTAACATTTCATTAACCATTTTATTTGATAATATTTTTTTGTTATTTGCACATCTGTGTGATCTACTCTGAAAAGTCTATTAATGTTGCTTTTTAAAAATTTTAGTAAGGTTAATTATCTCAGCCATTCTGCATAGCAAAAACCACTGACTGGACTTTTCCCCCCAAAACTGGCTTTGGATGAAATCCAGCTCAAATAAAATAAATAAATAAATAAAGCCTTTACAGTACACTCTTAAAAATAAAGGTGCTTCACGATGCCATAGAAGAACCTTTTTGTCTAAATGGTTCCATAAAGAACCTTTAACATCTGAAGAACCTTTCTGTTTCACAAAAGGTTCTTTGGGGCGAAAAAGGTTCTTCAGATTATAAAAAGGTAAGAAAGAGATGGTTCTTTAAAGAACCTTTGACTGAATAGTTCTTTGTGGAACCAAAATGGTTCTTCTATGGCATCGCTTGAAGAACCTTTTGAAGCACCTTTATTTTTAAGAGTGTAAGTGCCTTTGGAATATATGCTTATGATGTGTGAATGCGAACTAAATTTATAAAAGGCAGCATTGGACATTGCTGCTTCACATCTGGCTGCTATTGAAACCAGGCTGCATGCTTCAGTACAATAGGACACAATCTTAGAAAGACCCCAGAATAAAGGAAATAAAAAAAGTACAAACAATAAACAAGTCATACCAGGACAGTGATTAAGCCTTTGGCACAGTCACTCTTTAGAACAGAAAAATATCAAATTCAGATTTTACTGATGTACAATGAATCACCCCTCCATCTCTCACTGAGAAACATGACACTGGACCACAAAACCAGTCATAAGGGTACATTTTTCGAAATTGAGATTTATACATCATCTGAAAGCTGAATGAATAAGCTTTGTTATGATAGGACAATATTTGGCCGAGATACAACTATTTGAAAATCTGGAATCTGAGGGTGCAAAAAAATCAAAATATTGAGAAAATCGCCTTGAAAGTTGTCCAAATGAAGTTCTTAGCAATGCATATTACTAATCAAAAAATAAGTTTTGATATATTTACAGTAGGAAATTTACAAAATATCTTCATGGAACATGATCTTTACTTAATGTCCAAATGATTTTTGGCATAAAAGAAAAATCAATAATTTTGACCCATACAATGTATTTTTGGCTATTGCTACAAATATACCACAGCGACTTAAGACTGGTTTTGTGGTCCAGGGTCACAAATCTGTCGAAGTGTGTAAGTGAGAGGGAGAGAGAGAGAATGAAAGTGATATGTTGGATTGTCTGTGGTTTTAGCTTGCCAATGATGTTCAGTCTGTTCCTTCTTTCAGTGACGCCGAGGGTCGGGTCTCTCCAATTGAAGTCCATTTGTTTTAGTGCAAACGTACAGAGAGATGACCCTCAATAAAACGCACACAGACACACATACACACATACACAAGTACACACACGATTAATGCCAGGCAGGGAGCTGATGTGACATTCCATGTGAATGTCCCAAAGAAGGTGTCTCCCCTTAACTGGATTTAAAAATTCTAAAAGTCATGGTTAAAAATGTTTACCTCCACAGTCTTCTCTTCATTCTTCAGTTTCAAAAGAAACTTCATCTGTATTCTCATCAGTTAAAGGACTAGTTCACTCAAAAATGACAATTCTGTCATAATTTAAGGAGCTTGAACATCTCCTTAATAAGTCTGAAACAACATCCGCGTGAGTAAATGATGACAGAATTCATTTTTGGTCTCACTATCCCTTTAAATGTGATACTGAAACATGATTGGCTGAGGAGAAAAAGACGGCTGTGCATAATTTACGGAATGGTTTGATCTGTATCTAAAGAATTCTTCTGAACAAAAATAAAGCTAAAGAAAGGAGACATCTTCAAGTATAAAAAAAAATCTTAATCAGCCATCACTGAGCATCTCATCCGTCAGTCATGTTTGATCACATTATGACCCTTTCCAAAAGAAGAGGCCTATTTGAACTCCCCCATACTCACATGGGACCATATACAGTACATCCACAGCACACTTCCAGTGTCTTCACAGGCCCCTTTAGCTACTCAGGGAGAGAGTGTTCGTTTGAGGGAGGATGAGAGAAAGGGCATAGTCATGGAGTGTTCAGTTGTGTGTTAGACACTGGAAGCGGTTTTTGAAGTACAAGAGGCCATTTTTGGTGTGTGTTGCATCGGATGAAGCAGGAGGGTAACGGAACTTCGCGTAAGTTTTGTCGCTTTCCGACTGGCCCCACGGCAGCTTGATCTTGGTGGCGTGGTTCACGATGACATCATCACAAGACCCAACATGCAGGGAGCCGAGCCCATCAATAAAAAACTCTGTAAAACAAAATATGGAAATGAGGAAATCAGCGTGTTTGTAATTTCTTATGGTAACTGCTGTCACTTTAAAAAAGCATATATATATATATATATATACTGTATATATACAGTGCTTTGCGAAAGTATTTATACCCCTTCATTTTTTTCATGTTTTATGTTGCTGCCTTATGTTAAACTGCTTTAAAATACTTTTTTCCACATCAATCTACACTCCATACACCATATTGACAAAGCAAAAACAGAATTGTCACAACTTCGTAAATTTAGTAAAAATAAAAAAACTGAAATAAGTACATTGCATAAGTATTAAATAACTAAATATTTAGCTGAAGCACCTTTACAGTCTCAAGTCTTTTTTTGTTTTTATTTGATGTGACAAGCTTTGTTCATCAGCATTTGGCAATTATCTGTCATTCTTCTCCTCACCTCTTCACCTCTCAAGCTCTGTCGGATTGGATGGGGGAAAATGCACATTTTCAAGTTTCTCCAGAAATATTTGATT
>NW_015555746.1:1726907-1730786 GCF_001515605.1 Sinocyclocheilus anshuiensis
GCCACTCTTGCTGTGTGCTTAGGGTCATTGTCCTGTTGGAAGGTGAACCTTCTGCCCAGTCTGAGGTTCTGAACACTCTGGCCTGGGTTTTCATTAAGGCTATCTCAATATTTTGGTGCATTGAGCTTTTCTTCTACTCTGAGTCCCACAGTCCCTGCCTCTTAAAAACAGCCCCACAGCATAAAGCCCCGTTCACACTAGCAGCGACTTTTGTCGCTGCATGTCGCCAGGGGCTGGCGATGAGGTTGCTAGTGGGCATTCTCAATACTGGTTGCCTTGACAGCGAATCAGGTTTCTTGCCGCTAAGTACAAACATTTTGGAGGCAAAAGACTAAATATAATCTAAATCTAAATTAAATCCGTACATACAAACAAAAATGAACGAGAAACGGTGATGAGCAGAGCTGGTTTCCTTCAAACATGATGTTTAGAATTGAGGTTCATCAGACCAGAGAATACTGTTTTTCACAGTCAGAGGGTCCTTTAGTTGTTTTTTTTGCAAATTCCAAGTGTTTTCATGTGTTTTCACTGAAGAGAGGATTGAGACTTGCCACACCGCTATAAATTCCAGATCGGTGGAGTGTTGCAGCGATGTTTGTCCTTCTGTAGGTTTCTCCTATCTCCACATATGATCATGAAGCTCAACTAGAGTGACCATCAGGTTCTTGATCACCACTCAAACCAAACCCCTTCTCCATCAATTGCTTAGTTTGGCCAGGAGGCCAGTTCTACGAAGAGTCTTGGTTGTTTCAAACTTCTTCCATTAAGGGTAACAGAGACTACATGCTTCTGTGATCCTTCAATGAAGCAGATTTTTTTTCTGAACCCAGATGTGTGGCTTGATGCAAACCTGTTTCTGAGCTCTACAGGCAGTTCTTTTGACCTCAGTGCTTGATTTTTGCTCTGATATGAATGATCAGCTATTAGACCTTTTATTAAGGCGTGTGTGCTGTTCCAAATCATACACGCAAACCTGTTTCTGAGTTCTATAGGCAGTTCTTTTGACCTCAGACTTGGTTTTTGCTCTGATATGCATTATCAGCTGTTAGACCTTTTATTAAGACGTGTGTGCCTTTCCAAATCATACCCATTCAATTGAATTTGCCACAGGTTAACTTCACTCGAAGCGTAGTAACATCTAAAAGCAATATGAATGCTCCTGTGCTACTTATACTTATACTTAAGTATAAGTATACTTAAGTATATACTTAGTACTTATGCAATGGAATCATTTAAGTTTTTTATTTTTAATAAATTTGCAAAGATGTTAAAAACCTGTTTTTGCATTTTTAGCAAATGGCTGCAATATAACAAAGAGTGAAAAATTTAAGGGGGTCTGAATACTTTCCGTACCCACTGTATATATATAATATACACAAACACACTAATAATGTAATAACACTGTTAAATATAATCTTTGCAGATCTCTAAATAAAAACCTATAAAAATAAAATCAGAATGAAACTCACACTGTACAATTTTTTCATAAAATAGTACAGTTTTAAAACTGGCCCAAACATAATTAGCAGCATAACACAAAATAATTATCATGAATGTAGAATGTAATATCGGTGCATCCCTAACTAATGAGTTCTTGGAAAATTTTGCTGCAAAATACACCACAATCCTAGAATCACCTACTTTTGTGTTTGGACTCCACTGAAAACTCACCCAAATGCGCAACACGGGCTAGTCGGGGGTCAAAGCCCACCTGCTGCACTTTATCTGTCCTGGCAAGAAAGAAATTGATGACTCCATCAGTGACAACACAGTGAGGAAAGCCCTGGATGATGTGATGGAAGCCTCGCCTCATGTGCAGACAGTCCCCGTCTTCCTCTCCAGCTTCAATTGAGATCGTCTGCCTGTAGGTGGCAGTGTAGCCTGTGGCTTCACGCACTGCTCCTCCAACCTAAACAAACAGCAGCCAAACACTAAGAACAACGCAGGGAAGATAAATTGAAATGGAGGTATCGCTTCCTATTAAAAACACATTTCATCTATTTTTGTCTCTTTCTCTTTATAAAAGCAGATGTGCTTGTCTCCGTCTCTAAGGCATGACTCCAGCTGGCTGTCTGTGAGCACAGAAGACTCGTTCACTGGAAAGGTCACATAGCTGACCCATTCCAGAGCAATAATCTGCCTTAGATCTGCTGCTGCCTAAAGCAAAATGTAATGCAAACTGCATTTATTGTACTCTTTCATATTTTGTGATTCAACAGAATCCAACTAAATAACCTTTACCATTCAAAACACTTTTTCTGTAATCAGGGTACTAAAGATTGAACAACATTTTTAAAAATGTGTTGTTCTAAAAATATCTTCCATTGTTGGACCATTTTGACCTCAACATATCTGAACAATTGTTTCCTCTGTTTGAATTCCACAGCAATCAGTGCCAGAGACAGAGAGTAGGAAGGTCTCCCAAAGCCTGTTTCAGTAGTAAATACTGCTCAATGCGAAGGCCAGAGGGCGCTGAAACTTATATGCCCTACAGAAGATAGGTAATGCACGTCGTACCTGGAAATAACTATCGCTAGCTGAATAAACAGAAGATTGAACTGCATTCATTGATTCAGCGTGACTAATAAACACACAACTATCTGAGTTCTTCAAGCCTTCTCATATATTTTCATTATAATAAAGAATATTTATAATGAAATGTATAATGTTTGGAAAGATGCTTGAGCGGTATTGCTTTTTCAAATGCACGTTATAAGCGACTCAATCATTTACTACTCAAGCATTTACTATTGATCACCGAGCCGTACTTCATTGACGATCTGCACATGATAGGTTTCGCAATTTCATAATCGCACTAAACCAAACGATTTCGATTAATTTTGCAGCCTTATCCTGTTTAGCTCTGATGTACACGCTCTCAAAAGGAAACAAATTAACAATGAACACTTCCTGAGATTCAGAAATTTGCCAAAACTTTGGTTCTGATTCTCAATAGAAATAATGTCTTCTCTGAAGGAGTTTCCACTCAGCAATAGTTTGTCAACTATAGTTCAGGCAACTCTACAAGATGAAAACACAACAGTGAGGTTATGAGAAGTGTGTCCTACTGCTGTTGGCCTTACCAACCTTTTAAATAAATGCTCCCCCATTAAATATCATGAAGAGACAGCAAAACTTTAAGTGCCCTGTAATTTTGATGATACAGAAAATCTGTTCTAATATATGCTGATATTATCACCATGGGCGGCATTGAGCAATGTAGCCAATCACAGACATATCTGTTGATTTCTTCAACGCAATGGCCAATCAGAAACATTAAGAGTTTTCAGAATTCACTCACTGCTGAAAGCGTCGGAGTTTTGCACACTTGTGAATCATCTTATAAGTGCAGGACGTGATGTACAGTAAATAAGTGTGGATGTCCCGGTCCTCGCGGATGGTTCGCGCCAGGCGGCGGTCGGCCGCTCGTGGAGTTAACCACTTAAACCTTCGCTCCTTACGTGACGGGAATCCGGTAAACTTTTTCGTTCAATCTTCCCTATCTTCTTCTGACACCACTCCAGTGACAATGGCGTTGATAAACGCGAGATCTCTGGCAAATAAAACTTTTATTCTGAACGATCTCTTTGCCTCTCACGAGCTTGATTTTTTATTTGTTACCGAGACTTGGCTTAACGCTGGCGACACGTCTTCACTCTCTGAATTCTCTTCTGCTGGTTGCAGTTTTTTTCAGTACCCCTAGGTCCGTTGGCCGGGGTGGGGGTCTTGCAGTTGTTTTTAAAGAAAAGTTTAAATGTAGACTTTTACCCTCGGACTCCTTTTGTTCATTTGAATCTCAGCTAATTACATTTAATTCTTTTAAGTCTGTGCTATGTGTTTTAATTTATAGACCCCCAAACTCTCATGGGGATTTTATAC
>NW_015555746.1:1731096-1734147 GCF_001515605.1 Sinocyclocheilus anshuiensis
GGTTTGTTCTTGTCATGTGACCCTCTTGTTTGCTATAAGTAGCCATCATGTTGCCATTGTCTCTCGTCGTGTATTGATGTTGTAACCCGCTGTCGGTGAGTCTAGTCTGTTCATGCCACGTCTAGTCTGTTCATGCCACGTCTAGTCTGTTCATGCCACGTCAAGTCTGTTCATGTCAAGTCAAGTCTGTTCTGTTCATGTCAAGTCAAGTCTCGGATTATTGTTTGGATGTTTGGATCACCTGTAAATAAACTGCACTTGGGTTCTTACCTACAGTCGCCTTCAGTGGATGATTCGTTACAGAATATACGACCAGAGACAACATGAACCCAGCAGTTTCACGCCTCCTCTGCCTGCGTCAAGGCAACCGGGCCATTGAGGATTATGTTCAAGACTTTTGTGGACTGTGCCATTTGGTGGATTTTAATGATGTGGCCCTTAAGGACATTTTTCGAGTGGGTGTCGATGAACCCCTTCGTTTAAGTTTGCCAGGGGGAACTATTTGTTGGTCACTGGAACGATATATTGACTTTGTTCTGTTGTTGGCTGGGTCACCTCTTACTGTGGGAATTGCGGATGAGGAGCCCCGCAACTGTGCTGTACCCTCTGCACCAGAGCATACTCACGTCCCGACTGTCTTGTCTGGTGTAGTTCACGTCATGCCTCCCCCAGTTCCGCCTCCACTCCACCTCTCTCCTGGACTTGTTGGGTTTTGTTTGTGTTTGTTTGGGCATCTGGAGCCGCCCTTAGAGGGGTGGATATGTAATGTAGGGTTTGGGTTTTGTTTGTTGTTCATGTTTTCATGTCTTTTATTTTGGAGTTTAGTCATGGTCCCTGTTTGTGTTTTGCTTCCCTTGCCCTCATGTATTCATGCTATTGGTTCCTCTGTTCATTGTGTCATGTTCTGATTGGTTGTTTTAGTCATGTGTCTTGTGCTTATTGGGTGCGTTCGACTTCATGCAGCACTGCGCAGATCGATCACAATCTGATCGTCTGGCTGACTCAGCTGGCGCAGTTTCTCCAGAGCGACTGTAGGAGCTATGATGACGACACAGCCATTTCACGATTGGCCAGATTCACCGCATGACAACTATCACGTGTGTTTCGGGTTTATTATAACCTTTTCAAGTCCAATAATAGCCACAAATCTGTGATTTTAGAACAGTAAAAGCTTTTTTACTGTAGTCACAATGTTATATTGAGTCATAATCATCATAAAACACTGATAAAAGCATATATACCCCCACTTTATTGGTATTTAAATAGTATGTTTATATTGAATTTTACTCTTGAACAGATGGCGCTGTATTAAGCAGTATATAAAAAGTGTTTCTGTTCATGTCAAGTCAAGTCTCGGATTATTGTTTGGATGTTTGGATCACCTGTAAATAAACTGCACTTGGGTTCTTACCTACACTCGCCTTCAGTGGATGATTCGTTACAATTGTCCCCTCTTTTGACAATTTTAATTTTGGGGGATTTCAATATACATGTGTGTTGCCCGTCAAAGCCCTTGGTCAGAGATTTTTTAAATTTATTAGAGTCATTTGATCTTTTACAGTGTGTTTTTGGTCCAACTCATGAGCATGGTCATACTCTTGATCTTGTTTTATCTTTGGGGTTTTCTGTTGGTAATCTGAAGATTGTTGATACCGTTTTTTCTGATCATAAGACTGTTCTTTTTAGCTCTAATTTTCCATGTGATGTCTTAAGTAATGTTTCTGTTCCTGTCGCATCTCGTGTACTCACTCCTTACACAGCTAGTAGTTTTTCAGCAGCTTTTGAGGCTTCCCCTTTACTTCCTTAGTTTGAATCTCCGTGTCATAGTATGGATTTAGAAGAGTTGGTTAATCAATTCAACGCTTCTTGTTCTGCTATTTTAGATGTTGTGGCTCCTTTCAAGGCTAAGAAAAACAAAGTTAAATTACAGCCCTGGTTAAATAGTACTACCCGTGCTCTCAGGCAGGAGTGCAGGAGGGCTGAACGTAAATGGCTTAAAGATAAATTACAGGTCTCTTATGAGATTTTGAAGAACTGTCTGAATGAATATCAAAGGGCTGTCAAATTAGCTAGAGCAAATTATTTTTCTGCCATTATTTCCAGAAACGGTCATAATTCTAGAGTAGTTTTTTCTACTGTAAACGCTGTGCTCAATCCTGTTGCCACCCCATCACTCATTCCTTCTGCTGATATATGTGAAGCATTCTTAATTTTTTTTTATTGGTAAGGTCGCTGGAATTAGATCTCAAATTTCATCTGCTAGCAATGAGCTGATCACTCCTGCCGATCCTATTAATCAGTTGACAAGTTTTTTGCCTACTTCTCTACAGCAGCTTAAAGATATAATTGCGCATATGAAGCCTACTAGGTCTCCAGGTGATGTCATTCCTTCTTCTTTGTTTAAGAAGGTTTTTGACACTATTGGTCCAAGTATTCTGACTATTTTGAATAGTAGTCTGTCATCTGGTGTTGTTCCCGCTAGTTTTAAGAATGCTGTTATTCAGCCCCTCCTTAAAAAAAATGGTTTAGATCCCTTTAACATGAGTAATTTTCGCCCCATTTCGAAGCTGCCTTTTATATCTAAGATATTGGAAAAAATTGTGTTGGAGCAGTTAAATGTTTTTTTAAAGAGGAATAATATCTTAGATAGATTCCAGTCTGGTTTTAGAGCCGGCCACAGTACAGAGTCTGCTCTTTTGAGGGTCTCCAATGATATCCTAAGAGGTGTTGACTCTGGGAGTTGTGTTGTTCTAATTTTGTTAGATCTTACTACAGCATTAGATACAGTTGTCACGATATACTTATTGCTCGTCCCAAGAATCATGTTGGTGTTCAGGGCTTAGCCCTAAAATGGTTCTCTTCTTATCTGAAGGATAGGACTTTTTCAGTCAGTTTAGGTGATTACTCTTCTTCTACTGCTCCTCTTGTCTGTGGGGTTCCTCAGGGCTCTATTCTGGGACCAATTTTATTTTCTCTGTATATGTTGCCATTGAGTTTTATTTTTGAAAAATTTGGGATTCATTATCACTTGTATGCGGATGATTCACAAAT
>NW_015555746.1:1734604-1737270 GCF_001515605.1 Sinocyclocheilus anshuiensis
AATTTATTAGAGTCATTTGATCTTTTACAGTGTGTTTTTGGTCCAACTCATGAGCATGGTCATACTCTTGATCTTGTTTTATCTTTGGGGTTTTCTGTTGGTAATCTGAAGATTGTTGATACCGTTTTTTCTGATCATAAGACTGTTCTTTTTAGCTCTAATTTTCCATGTGACGTCTTAAGTAATGTTTCTGTTCCTGTCGCATCTCGTGTACTCACTCCTTACACAGCTAGTAGTTTTTCAGCAGCTTTTGAGGTTTCCCCTTTACTTACTTTGTTTGAATCTCCCTGTCATAGTATGGATTTAGAAGAGTTGGTTAATCAATTCAACGCTTCTTGTTCTGCTATTTTAGATGTTGTGGCTCCTTTCAAGGCTAAGAAAAACAAAGTTAAATTACAGCCCTGGTTAAATAGTACTACCCGTGCTCTCAGGCAGGAGTGCAGGAGGGCTGAACGTAAATGGCTTAAAGATAAATTACAGGTCTCTTATGAGATTTTGAAGAACTGTCTGAATGAATATCAAAGGGCTGTCAAATTAGCTAGAGCAAATTATTTTTCTGCCATTATTTCCAGAAACTGTCATAATTCTAGAGTACTTTTTTCTACTGTAAACACTGTGCTCAATCCCGTTGCCACCCCATCACTCATTCCTTCTGCTGATATATGTGAAGCATTCTTAAACATTTTTATTGGTAAGGTCGCTGGAATTAGATCTCAAACTTCATCTGCTAGCAATGAGCTGATCACTCCTGCCGATCCTATTAATCAGTTGACAAGTTTTTTGCCTACTTCTCTACAGCAACTTAAAAGATATAATTGCGCATATGAAGCCTACTAGGTCTCAAGGTGATGTCATTCCTTCTTCTTTGTTTAAAGGGGTCATATGATGCTTTTTTAAAGATCATTATTTTGTGTATTTGGTGTAACAGAATATGTTGACATGCTTTAATGTTCAAAAAACACATTATTTTTCAAATACTGTACATTATCGTAGGTCCTCTATGCCCCGCCTCTCTCAAACGCTTCGTTTTCTACAAAGTCCCTCCTTCCGACAAGTGCAGTCTGCTCTGATTGGCCAGCTGACCCAGTGCATTGTGATTGGCCGAACACCGCAAGCACTCGTCGGAAATGTAACGCCCCTTACCATAATCGCGAGCTTCAGCTTTCAAAATAAATGTAAAGACAGAGCCCGAAAGGGGTACAGAGTCGCGTGACAGACACAGTGATGAAGCTGGTACAAGCAATTACACAAGCCACGGTTAAGACAGCTGACTCCACTGTGATGTGACCCGGACTGCTTACAAATAGTACATATATGTATTAACAGAAAGCAAAAGAATAATAATAATAATAATAGTAGTAATAATAATAATATATAAAAAGTATTAAGCATGTAGTGCAAAATGAATTACTAATGTATGTAAGTATATAAACAAGGAAAACTTGAAATCACATCATATGACCCCTTTAAGAAGGTTTTTGACACTATTGGTCCAAGTATCCTGACTATTTTGAATAGTAGTCTGTCATCTGGTGTTTTTCCCGCTAGTTTTAAGAATGCTGTTATTCAGCCCCTCCTTAAAAAGATGGTTTAGATCCCTTTAACATGAGTAATTTTCGCCCCATTTCGAAGCTGCCTTTTATATCTAGGATATTGGAAAAAAATGTGTTGGAGCAGTTAAATGTTTTTTTTAAAGAGGAATAATATCTTAGATAGATTCCAGTCTGGTTTTAGAGCCGGCCACAGTACAGAGTCTGCTCTTTTGAGGGTCTCCAATGATATCTTAAGAGGTGTTGACTCTGGGAGTTGTGTTCTAATTTTGTTAGATCTTGCTGCAGCATTCGATACAGTTGATCACGATATACTTATTGCTTGTCTCAAGAATCATGTTAGTGTTCAGGGCTTAGCCTTAAAATGGTTCTCTTCTTATCTGAAGGATAGGACTTTTTCAGTCAGTTTAGGTGATTACTCTTCTTCTACTGCTCCTCTTGTCTGTGGGGTTTCTCAGGGCTCTATTCTGGGACCACTTTTATTTTCTCTGTATATGTTGCCATTGAGTTTTATTTTTGAAAAATTTGGGACTCATTATCACTTGTATGCGGATGATTCACAAATTTACTTACCATTGAAACAGGACCATAAATGTGCTTTGCAGTCTCTGCATCAGTGTCTGACAGAGGTTAAGTGCTGATTGGCAAATAATTTTCTTCAATTGAATGAAGATAAGACAGAGATGATTTTATTTGGTAATAACAATAAGGGTTATGTTAAGGATATCTATGACTGCCTGGGGCAGTTTCCTGGGAAGAAACTGTCCTGTGTAAAAAACCTTGGTGTCATCTTTGACTCTGAGCTCAAATTTGACCGACAAATTAATGCTGTTGTTAAAAATAGCTTTTTCCATCTAAGGTCAATATCTAAGCTGAAGTCCATCCTCTCTTTTGAAGATATGGAGAAGGGTGTTCATGCTTTTGTGTCATCTCGTTTAGACTATTGTAATGTGTTGTATCTGGGTTTGAATCAGCTCTCTCTCTCTCTCTCGTTTGCAGCTTGTCCAGAACTCAGCAGCCAGACTTTTAACCCATTGACGAGTACGATCACACCGGTGTGATCAGTCTTGGCTGGTCCCTGAAGCGTACGATCACACCGGTGTGATTAGAACTTTC
>NW_015555746.1:1738057-1749108 GCF_001515605.1 Sinocyclocheilus anshuiensis
ACAGATTTAATTGCACACATTTCAGAATCGGAATATCAGATATTTCATAATATAGTGAGCATGTTTGTGAATATTTTGAATAAAACAGGAAAAACGAAATAAAAGCGATCCATGTGTCATACAGATCTATTGTGGCTGCGTTGTGTCACATGACAAGCATGACGCGTCGCCATGGAAACAATAAGGCGATACATTTTAAAATAACGGTCGCCTAAAAAAACTCACGTTGGGGGCTCAGCTAGAATATTTTAAACTCACGTGCGAAAGCAAGTAAAAAGGGGAGAGAGCATATTAATCCTGCGTTAATCAAACTGCATTGGTTACCTGTACGATACAGAATTCATTTCAAAGTGTTGCTGTATGTTTATAAGGCTGTGCATGGTCTATCACCTGACTATGTTACTGATTTAATTAGTGTCTGTCAATCCAGCAGATCTCTGCGCTCAAATGATCAACTACTCCTAATGGTTCCGCGATCTCGTCTAAAATGTAGAGGGGATCGTGCTTTCTCTGTGGCAGCTCCTAGGCTCTGGAATGCCCTTCCCCTGTCTATTAGAACTTCTCCAACTTTGGGTGTTTTCGCTTAATGAGCTTAATGAGTTCGCTTAAACTTAGTTGTTGTTGTTAAAAATAGTTGTTGTTACTATTATTATTATTTATTTTTTAATTTTACTATTATTATTTTTCTTTTGTTTTTATATTATTCTTGTTTTTTTTCTCTCTTATCTTTCTCTGTACAGCACTTTGGTTCCAGTCGTGGTGTTGAAAGTGCTCTATAAATAAAGGTTGAGTTGAGTTGAAATAAGAGATTCATTGTGTAGTGATTATAACGGAGATTATAATTATGAGATCGCAATGAACTAAGATGAGTGATGCTTTTAATGATAATAATGGGAGTGCGCTTTGTGTGTTTTCTAGGCTAATCCATTCAGAATTTGTATGAAACTTTAGTTTTTTTGTACACTTATATGCTGCAACGTTTCAGGAATGACATCCGCATATTTATGCTGGATTCATTCTCAAAATATCAGTGATTGACACTGTCGAGTTGTTAAATGTTGCATAGCCAGAAACAACAATGGCAGCCCCTACGGATGCGGTGTTTATGCAAGTGGTACACGGTGAGAAATAGACATTAGGACAATATAACGTTGCAATCAAATTAATAATAATATAATAATAATAAATAATGATTAGTGCAAGAATAAATTAATACCAAATACATTTCCAAATATACAAATAACGTAAAATAAAAGGTATAACAGCTTCTCTTGCCTTATGCGCCGTTTTTCCTCCTTCGTTTCCCTCAAATAAGCAAGGAGTAAGCACCTTTGGCGATAGAAATGATTGTAAATGAGCATAAGCCCCGTACGGTCCGCCATGCTGGTTTGTTTACATCTAGCTACCACAATTCCTTGCAGTCAGGCAGTTTAGCGTGACTTGCCTGGAACACTACAAAGTCGTGAGTCGTGGTTTGAAGTCGTGACTTACGGGCTCAAAAACCTGCCTGCAGCGCAGCATTAGGCAGATAGAGGTGCACCGAGTGAGTAATAAACTACAGGTTCTGTTGTGCAACTACATCCTATATGGTATCAGTTCTTGACACAATCTACATGCTGTCAGAAGGATTTAAACATGGCTCAGGGTCTCCACCGCATTGATCTGCTAATTTTCGACGAGCATATAGCTGACAACTGGAGCAAATTCGAAAAAGAATTGCGCATATATTGCAACGCTGGCCTATCAGACAAATCGAAGAAGGTGCAGGCATATACTCTGCTAAATTTAGCAGGTCCCGACATGGTGGAAAAATCCGAGGCTTTCACATTCGCTGAGGGAGAGGACAGAGAAGATCCCGATGTATTACTGCAAAAGTTTGCTGAACTCTGCTTGCCCACAAAGAATATAATAATGGACAAACACATTTTCAACACCACTAATCAAAAGCCTGGTGAGTCCACTCAGTCGTATGTTTCCACACTCAAAATACTTGCAAAAAAAAGCAACTTTGGAATTTTAAATGACGAGCTAATTCGTGCCCGCATCGTTTGTGGGATTGAAAGTGATAGTGTGCGGAAACAACTGCTCCGTCAGAAAAAACTCACCCTGGACTCAGTGGTCAATATATGTTTATTACATGAGCAGTCCGAAAAGAGCACAAAAGAACTGAAACACGAGGCTAAAGTATGTGCTATACAAGATCGCTGCATCAATTGCAACAGATACCACGCCCCTGATAAACTTAAGTGCTTTGCTTTCAACAAAGAGTGCAACAGCTGAGGAAAATGGAACCACTTTGCAAAGTGCTGCAGATCGGCTCCATCACCCAAAACAGCACCACAGTCCCAAAGTCGTGATTACCATCCTAAGAGAACTACAGCGCAATTCAGAGGCTCTAAGTCAAACCGAGTTAACATAACCCTGAATGCCCCTGAGGTTACTTTCTATTGTGAGACAGTGGATGATGTTTCTCAAAGTGGTGAAATATTCATAACACTACATCTGAAGCATGGATCTGACCAGTTAAAACTGAAAGTGGACACAGGTGCCAAATGCAACATTATATCCACCCAACAGCTACCCTCAGCTCACATAAACACTAATGAAAAAGTGAATCTCATTGCATATGGTGGGCAAACTATCAACACTGAAGGCACCACAATATTAGGCTGTGAACAAGGCCAGCTCAAATTCCACATTGTATATCACAGTGTGAGACCACTGCTTGGATTGCAAGATAGCATAGCAATGGGCCTGATACAGTTAGGACCATGCAGTGCAAAACTAAGAGCCAGAGGTACGGGAATTTAGCGACTTGTTTGACACCACAGCGCTTGGTAAACTGCCTGTTGTTTATCACATGCGATTAGATGAGTCAGTAGCGCCCACTGTATGTGCACCCAAGAAAGGCCCATTGCAATGAAGGAGAAAGTCATGACTAAATTGTGCGTCATCGCCCCTGAAACGATGCTACAGAATGGGTGTCTGCCATGGTCGCTGCCAAAAAGAAAGATGGCTCTATAAGGATATGTATAGATCCAGTATACCTCAACAAAGCACTCCTGAGGCCACATCATCCATTAAAAATTATTTAACAGGTCATTGCTGACATGCCGGGGGCCAAGGTTTTCAGCATCCTTGACGCAAAATGCGGATTTTGGCAAATCCCTTTAGATGAGGCTTCATCTAAGCCGACCACATTCATGACGCCTTTTGGCAGGTACAGATTCTTGCGCATGCCTTGCGGGATCTGCACCGGCAGTGAAGTATTCCAGCGAACCATAGAACATTTCTTTGATGGACAGCCATGTCAAATCGTGGTAGATGGCATCCTTGTCTGGGGGCGCACACTACAGGAAAACTACAGGACTGAAACAGGTACTTCACAAAATCCGTGCATGTAACATTAAATTAAACCCTGATGAGTGCAAATTTCGTGTCACCTCAGTTTCTTATGTAGGCCACCTCCTGACTGCTGACAGCATCAAACCTGACCCTGACAAGACTACAGCTGTCCGCCAAATGCCAAAACCTGAGGACAAACAGGCCTTGCAACGGTTTCTTGGCATGACAAACTATTTATCAAAGTTCATTCCACACTATAGTGACGTCACTGGCCCTCTACGTGAACTGTTAAAACAAGATGTGGAATGGTCATGCAGGATTCTGCCTTCCAAAAGTTGAATACTGCAATACTTCGATGTTACTAAACCCGTTGTCCTTTCAGCTAATGCATCCCAACATGGACTGGGTGCTGTGTGTCTTCAGCAGGGTGCCCCTGTTGCTTTTGCCTTAACACCCACCGAATCTTGGTACGCCCAAATCGAGAAAGAAATGTTAGCATTAGTATTTGCGACAGAAGTTTCATGACTTTATCTACGGCCGACCTGTCACCATGGAAACTGATCACCAGCCTCTCATTAAAATCCTAAAAAAGCCATTGCACACTGCCCCGGCACGTCTTCAAAGCATGATGCTCAAGCTCCAACATTACAGAATCAGATCAGAATCAGAAAGAGCTTTATTGCCAAGTATGTTTGCACATACAAGGAATTTGTTATAGTGTCACAAGCTTCCAGTACACGGAGACAACAACAACACACAGATAATAAAAATGAGATGTGAATAAAATACACATGCATAAATATAAACCACAAAAAAAAAGAATAAATTGTATGTACAGGTGTGCTATAGATGGAATAGGAATAGAATAATGTCCCGCTGCCGCGTGATTTCCCCGTTGATTCTGCGTCGCGGTCCGCCCTGAACAGCTGAAAGCCCGGGAGACTCAACACGCTGTCCGGGATGGCGTCATTCAGCCAGGTTTCCGTGAAACACAGAGCAGCAGAGTGTGAAAAATTCTTATTTGTCCGGGAGAGCAGAAGAAGGTCGTCTGTTTTATTCTGAACAGCTGAAAGCCCGGGAGACTCAACGCGCTGTCCGGGATGGCGTCATTCAGCCAGGTTTCCGTGAAACACAGAGCAGCAGAGTGTGAAAAATCCTTATTTGTCCGGGAGAGCAGAAGAAGTTCGTCCGTTTTGTTGGGTAGAGAGCGGAGATTCGCCATATGGATGCTGGGCAACGGCGTTCTGAATCCGCGCTTCCTGAGCTTCACGAGTGCGCCGGCTCGCTTCCCCCGTCTGCGCGTCCTGAAGCGCTCGATCAGCGCAGCAGCTCCGCCGACTACAACGTTCAGCAAAACGTCCGAATAAACGAAATCCGGTAGAAGATTGTGTGGCGTGTTCTGCCGAATGTTCAGCAGCTCATCCCTGGTAAAACTGATCGTGTTTGAGAAACAAAAAACAGGAAAAACTAACAAAAACAATACAAACACTGGAGAGCCAAACACTGAGGCTGCCGTCTGCGGCGCCATCGCTGTAAGAAATTACAGTTTCAATGTGATTTACAAACGGGGCAAGGAACTCTTTGTCGCTGATGCTCTATCACATGCTCATTTCTCGTCCACTGAGCCTCCTCTCACTGATGACTTGCTAGAGGTAATGATGCTTCAAGCCCTCTCGTCGCAATGGACAGAAGAACTCCGATCTGTCGTTAAATCTGATCCTACATGCCAAAGACTTGTTGACATGATAATGCATGGTTGGCCAAGCTCTTTCAAAGAGCATATCACATGAACTCCGCCCATTCTATGTAATGAGCGAGGAATTTGTTGTTGAGAACGGACTGATTTTTCAAGGACAGAGACTTCTGATATCATCATCGTTACAAAGTTACTATGTGACTTAGCTACATCAAGGCCATCCAGGTCTGGCAGCCACACAATGCAGGGCAAAAGAAACAGTGTACTGGCCCACGATGTATGGTGATATAGAGAGAGCACTCTCTCGTTGTGCTCCTTGTAATGCTGTAACTGCTGACATATTTGAATGGCATGGCAAAATGCACCTGGTTCTAGTGGACTCATTTTCTGGTTGGTTCAAGCTCGACCATCTATCTGACATGAGGAGTGTCACCGTCACTGCAAAACTCAAGAGACACTTTGCAGTTCATGGCACTCCCCAGACGCTCATGACAGACAATGCACGGCAGTTTGTCTGTAGCGACTTCTCTGATTTTGCACGTGCATTGGATTTTGAGCACATTCGGAGCAGCCCTCTATACCCGCAGTCCAATGGCCTTGCAGAACGTGCAGTGTGATCCGCCAAACATCTGCTTGAGAAGTGTTACAGAGAGCGCAGTGACATACAGGCTGCCTTACTCCATCTGCGTAATCTTTCACATGCTGACCTGCCATCTCCTGCCCAGCTCCTCTTCTCCAGGTGTACAATAACTTTTCTTCCAGAGCTGAAAGACAGACTGAAGCCCTCTGTATGCCGTGACGTCAAGGCTGTGTTAACCAGGAGGAGAAAGGAGAGCAAAGCATACTATGACCGCAAAGCCCACACCCCTCCACCCTTACAACAGGGACAAACAGTAAGGATGCAGACAGCTCGGGGTTTCGACAAACTGGCAGTTGTACAGGGCCTGGCTTCTCAGCCTAACAGCTATGTGTTAACATCTCAGGGCAGACAGTAAAAAGAAACCGATGTCACCTTCTCCATGTACAAGAGCCTGCACCTACGGAATGTGCAGAGGATGATTATAGCCCCCTTTCACCAGCTTCACCTCCTACAACCCCCCTGTCATCTGCAGTGTTGCCGTCTCAGAGTGAAGCACCCACCACTGGCACTGCGGCACAGATTGCCCAGCCTATAGTGACTCGTTCAGGGAGAGTCAGTCGCCCCAACCCACGTTATCAGGACTATGTAACTGGTTAAGGACACTTATTCTTGTTTTTTTTTTCTTATATACCACAATGTTACTATGTTTTGCATGCTAAGGGAAGGGATGTAGAGTTGTTAAATGTTGCATAGCCCTTTAAGGTTGGTGCCGTGCGTGAGTGGGCGGGCAGTTCGGGTGTGGAGTGCAGGGACACAGGCTTAAGCAGATAGAGGTGTACCGAGTGAGTAATAAACTACATGTTCTGTTGTGCAACTACATCCTGTATGGTATCAGTTCTTGACACAATCTACAGACACAGTGATAACCAAAGCAATAGATGGGACAAAAATGCCTCAGTTATTTATTCTTAACTTAAATGAACATCAGAAAAGCGTGCACGTTTCTGGTTAAAAATGAAAGGTCGCTTAAAACGGGAAGCATCACCATTCAAATCAGCAACAAGAGTCAAAGCTCCACAGTTTAGTAAACGCAGGCGACCTCTTTAAGTTATTCTTGACTGTGCTGTATTGACTGCTTTGATGCCTGGTAGGGCATTGTTTTGATGCATACATCCGAAGAAGATTATTTTGCCTTTTATTATTATTATTATTATTATTATTAGTGGTAGTAGTAGTAGTATTATACTATATAGATATTAATCACGATATTAATTTACCATTAATGGGGAAGGAAATGCTTTCCACATGTTTGTTAGACCTTGAGAATAAATGTAAACCCTAACTTGTTTATTCACAATTAAACTCCACAGAGTAGCTACCTAAGATACTGCACAACAGAACTGTATAAATGAAAACATGGATGAAAAAAATCTTGTTGGTATATTTAAAAAATGCTTATATTATTAATGTTGCTTTAAGAATTACATTTTAGTATACAATAGTAATATATTTGTCATAATTTCTTCAAGTTAAAGCTGCAGTAAGTTTTGCCTCTTTGTCGCCATCTCTGTTTGAAAACCTGCAAATGCAGTTATTTATGCAATTATCTTTAATACGTGGGTTGTGCGCCAGCACTGCTCCAGCGCGGATGACTCTAATGTTTTGAGGAGAATGTATGGCTGTCAGTCACCGCACCAGTGTGGATACTGTAATTCAGAATCACATATTCTAGCCTACCTCTTGGAATATATGACCCAAATATGAATTTTCACTGGATGTTGTCACCTGAACAAGTAACAAGTCTGCCACACTTGTTCTGACCAACTGAGGAAAAAATCATTACAATAAATCGCGCTACGTATGGCGGTTAAATCTAACGATCGGTTAATTAGCTCATATCACATCAAACCGTGCAAATTATTATTGTTATGCTTTGTTCTCAAATTGTTAATGTTAACAACATCAGCATTGCGTGACTACATGTGTGTTAGTGTGTAGATTTCAATTTCTGTACAGTCTAATCTAATTGTCATACTATTGAAATTTCATATTAAGAAATTATTTTAACCAAAAAGCAAATTATTCATCCTTTGAACTGGTTCTCTTTAAAATACAAATCCCGTGTAATCCCAGCTAGGCTATCGGTAATCAGATGCATATTTAAAACTGGAATATAATTTACTTTCAGTCACATGTGTTTCATAAACACATAATCCTTTCTGGTTTACAATCTGCCATCAAAATGATACATTTAATTATTCCAGCTGCTGTGAGAAAAGGCTATAAACGATCCGCCACCTGCAGCATCCTCACGTGTGATGTAGTCTATTAGCCGGTGAACAACTTCTTTATGTTCTTTATGAGACGTGACCTAATGACGCGGCAGCATGCTCAAATTTCCCACGAATTCCTACCAGTACCACTAAAATTAGAAAACATTATTATAAGTTAACCATTGTGAATCGGCGATAGTTTTGAACACTGGCTGGTTATGTACTTACTCAAATATTGATTTCGGATCATTTTTAACCAAAAAAGTTACGGACTGCAGCTTTAAACTGCACTTTTATGTTTAGTTTCAGTTTGTATTTGATGGTAGTTTTTCTCAAATGAAAGAGTAAAAAGCTTGTCAAGTGACTCTCAGAACAGTTCTGGAAATGAACTTCATGTGTTCATGTCCTCAGATACCGAGGTATCAGACGCTGAAATACCGCTAGCATCATGTATTCATTCATGTACACCATTCATTCATGCAGACTTATTAGCAACATGAACTGACTGGCTGTAGTCGTGTTTCTTCTGCTGTGTGATAGGCTGTTAGATTAATCTATATCGAGTAAAACAGTCCACAGTTCATAATCGTTTTCTACATAAATTTGATCATGATCTCAATATGATAGTTTATCACCCAGCCATAGAACTAACTTTTTCATTTATTTTTAACCAACTAGTATTTTAGCAGGTGTTTGAAGTCAGTTCCCTTTATATTCGCAAATGTGTCCAAGAAAAACAACCACAAATTACTGATGAACATATTCCACACACAACCAGAAAGCGTCCAAATATATTTTTAAACAATATTTGTGCTATACTTCTTTATATAAATACCACTTAGTTGATATTTTGTTACATGATACATTATCATTCATATAATTTAAGTGTGACAGATGCACAATTATATTTTGGTGCAACTGGATATATAGTAAAAAGAGATAGTAGGTCATTTAAAAAAATAATTAATTAATAGAGACTGAGCCTGTTGTTGTGGATATCGTGAGGTGGGACTGCACCTTCTTGATTAAAGGTTTAACTGGGGACTGTGACGGTTCCAAAGGAGTAAGTTCCTTACCACAAGAGGGACCTGAAGAAACACCTTGCTTCCTGTGCAATGGAAAAAGTCCTCAAGGGGTTTTTAAGCGTTTGATGCGCACCTGATCCACTCAACACATACAATGTCTCTGCAATGGCTCTTCAGTACATAAGACTGAATTATAAATGTACTGGTTGTTTTGTCTTTATTTGATGGACAATATTCACAGTGCTTAAGAAAACCCTTGCATTAATGAGAGTTGTCACATACTCTACATATCATGCTACATTTATTTTCTCACCAGGTCAAGTGTGGTTTTCTCCAGCACATCCACCAGCTTCTCCAGCTTTGTGTTGGCAGTAAAGATAAAGTCATCATCCACCCACAGCACATACTTGGTAGTGACCTGTGACACGGCCAGGTTACGACCAGCAAACCAGCCCTGAGACACAGACATACATATTCAGATCCCATCATACTGCATGTAAACACAGACAGAAATGTGTCATACTCTCAATGAAGTGACCCACCTTTCCGAAGGGCATGATGTAATGTTCGATATAAGGGCCTGACACTGTTTTTGGGTGCTCACTGTCATCTGCTATCACTATTGTAACTGTTGGATAGTACTGTCGTATGCTGTCAATTAAATCTTGGAGCTTGTCATAGCGCAGGAAGGTTTTAGTTGCTATGGTCACGAGAGCACTGATGTTGTACTCTGAAATTGGACAAACAGAAAGGCAAATGTAAATGGAAACATGTGGCTTTGATTTCCTTACTATATAAATAACAAATAACACTAAAATCACAGAGTGAAACATTGTTTTGCCATGAGCAAGTGTAAATCTGCTGACACATCTATTATAAAAAAGGATAAATGAAACTGTAGCAGCAAACAGTAGCTTACTACATTATTGAGAGTTAGACAGCGGTACCGGAACCACTTTCTGTAATCTGATTATAAATGGTGGCTGATAGTGAAATATGTAATTCTCTTGGCTTGCATTATAAGTACATTCCTAGTGTAGAATATTCTTTAGTATAATTTTGCCTCATATTGAGAAAACAAACACATACATTACAAATCATACTTATCCCAGCATAGATTCAAGATCAAGAGCTTTATTGTCATATGTACTAGAGTACAATGAAATTCTTACTTTGTTTACTCCTCTCGAGAATGACAAGGTAGAAGGGGAACAAATATAACTTACAGTACAAAATACGTAAAAAATATAGAATATACAGTAAAGTAAAAATATAAATAAAAATAGCATAAAAATTAAAGTGATGAAAGAAAGAAAAAGAGAACCTGTATGCTAATTAGAAAAACAACTGTCAATAAAAAATTATTCACAGTATAAATGTGCAGTGCAAGTAGCAATAAAGTGACAATTTTAAAGTGTCAAGTGGTGATAAAGTGTCAGTGTAAAGACTAGTGTTTAAATTGTCCATGATGTCAGTCAAATGTGTTATGAGTGTATGAAGGTCCAGCAGGTAAAGTGCAGAGGGCCATTGAACAGGCTGAATTTATCCTGATGATACAGGTGGAAGTGGCCGTGGGTTTTTAACTATTTATCAGTCTAATGGCCTGGGGGTATAAACTGTTCTGGAGTCTGGATGTTCTGGCCGCAGTGCTCTGGTACCGCTTGCCAGACTTCATGAGGGTGAAGAAATTGTGGATGGGATGGGTGGTGTCCTTGATGATGTTGCAAGCCCATTTGCAGATCCTTTTATTGTATATGACCTGCAGTGAGGGGAGATCAGTCCCTGTGATTTTCCGGGCCAGCTTTATCCCTCTCTGTAAAGCCTTTCTGTCATGTGTTGTGCTGTTGCCAAACCACACAGTAATGCAGCAAGTTAACACACTCTCCACAGTGCTTCTGTAGAAGTTATGGAGAATCTGTGATGACATGCCAAATTTCCTTAGCCTCCACTACTTTCCACTACTATTTCCACTACTTAAAAAATTTCCAGGCCGATAGGCTGCCAGATAGTCAGAAATGGAAGGGAATGAAAGCACGCTCTCCTGACAGTGTTTAGTGGATGAGAAATCAGAATACATGCAGTGGTACTTATGGAAACTTCACTTTTTTTTTTTTTTACGTTTTTCAAAGAAT
>NW_015555746.1:1749571-1786003 GCF_001515605.1 Sinocyclocheilus anshuiensis
TTTGCATCTCAAAGCATATTTGCACAGGTTATTTTAATATTTTTTATATACTATTATATATTAATGTTTTGAATTAGCTTTTCTTTTTTAGTGGGCTTTTATGTTTTATTTATTCTTTTTTGTATTTTAGATTTGTATTTATATTTAGCTTTAACTGATTTTTATTTCAGTTTTAGTTTAAAAAATTTCAGTACTTCAAATTAAACTTATTTATTCAGGGAGCATTTATAATTTTCTATCTAATAATTTTATTCAGGGAGCATTTATAATTTTCTATCTAATAATTTTATTTTATTTTATTTAAGCTCTATTTCAATTAACAATAGCGATTTTAAATAGTTTTAGTTTTAGTTAACAATAACAGCAATGATGTATTTACCTTTATCTGCATCAGAGCCTGTATTGTAGAGCTTGGGTGTTACTCCATGACGGATCTTGATGGTAAAAAGAGCTTGATGTCCTTCTGTGTCTAACTGCACTGAATCACAAGCACATACAAACTACATATCAAAATAAAGATTATCCAGTCCTGTGTTTAAATGTACATTTGGGATAAGTATTTTTTTCCAGAATTACCCAGAAGCTGCATACCTGTGTCAGCTGTGCTGGGGTGGAACTGTGTGTTGGTATATGTGATAAACTGGAGCTCTCGATTCAGACTGGACAAAAGGGTGCTGCTCAGGGTCATGTGCATCTCGCCATCACCCCTGACCTTTACCCCCTCCACCTCTGCTGCTACATTAAATGTGCCCAGCGATGCTGAAAAGTTCAGCTACAGAGAAAGATGAAAAACATAGTGTTCAGGAAGCATCCACAACACAAAAGCATAGGAAATAGACATAAATTATTCATAATATCACTTACAGTATATACATCGCGGGGCAGCTCTTTTAAGGCCAAACCTGAAACACATTACAGCCATGTATTCAGTGCCAGATGTGACATAGGCAAAATAAATTTTGGGGCTCCCCTTCCCTATTAATATATAATATTAACACCCCAAAACAGCAAACAAAAATAAATTGTAATCCAAAGAAACCATTGCAGTGTTCACAAGAAGTACAAAGTCATTCTGCTTGCATTCAGTCATTTCAGATCAAATGTAGTTCTTCACTCATTTGAGAACAGAGAAAGACTGTTTAATTAAGTTGGCAATAACTGACTCCAGCATTGTCGCTGCATTACCATTATGCATAATTTTTCTAATAATTCAACGGCCCAGAGTCAATTATTGTTCACGCTTTATTTTAAGACATTTGTCACGTTTTGTCCTTTAAACACTCTTGTGTGTAAGGCTATTTTTATCTAATCCTAAGCCTAAATATAAGACATCATTTTAGAGCTAATAACAGAGGCTTGAGCAATTGATATGCAGAATAGGCTAATGCAGTTATTAGAAATGTGTTTAGTATTAGTATTTATTAGTTTTTAGAACTTGTGTGAATTACCTGAGCCTGTGCATCTCTCAACAACAGTGTTTGGCTATTGCGTCTCTACTAATAGCAAAACTGAAAGTTTAACAGCTTCAAAAACAGCTACATTCAAAATAGCATGTAGCTTTCCAGCTTTGAAAATATGTTGATAAAGTTGCAGGGCAGCGTTAACAACAAGTTTCTGTGCGTGTGCATGTGCGTCAGCACTGTAATAATTTGTTAATAATTGATATGCCTTTGATAATAAAATGTAATTTAAAAGTTTGACATTTTTATTCTTTTGTTTTTTTATATTTATTGGTCAATGTCTTTTGGAGTTTTGATTCTTTTGGTAGACTATGTGCCTAGAATCCGGACCTGCATGTATTGTTACTGTCCAGCCTCTATAACTAAATTAAATGCACTCAACTTCCTTCTATTACAGTCACAGTACATTCAGTAATTTAACAATTTGCTCTCAATTCTCAGTTGTGAGCTTCACATTATCACTGGAGCTGTGCGAAGTCCCTTCATGCTTCAAACGCTCCACCATCCTCCAACGCTACAGAGCTCTGAGCTCCAGAACGGCCAGACACCGGAACAGTTTCTTCCCTCAGGCCATCCATCTCATGAACACTTGACAATAACTGTGGAACACACACTATTTATTCACTCATACACTTATTTATCTAACACACATACTCAGTCTACATTTCAATTTGCACATAATATACCTGTACATACAACTGTCTATTGTCATATACCTGTACATACAATTGTCGATTTGTATATATTTTTTTATTCCTTATTTTACTTGTTCTATTTTTTATTTTTTTTTTATTTTTTATTATCTGTGTTTTTTTGTTCTGTCACTGTCATTCTGTTACACTGTGGAAGCTTCTGTCACGAAAACAAATTCCTCGTATGTGTAAACATACCTGGCAATAAAGCTCATTCTGATTCTGATTCTGATTATTATTCTGCATAAACATATATCACACTATCACTGCATATATCACTACAATCTGAAAAAAGCAACCCAGGCTCATTGGAAGTAATTACTGTGGCTACATTTCTGCTAAAACGTACACACATTTCGTTGCAGTTTCCAGAAGAAATGAACACTAGTGGCAGTAAAACACCAACATTTGTTCCTTTTCACTCAAATAATGATTACGGGGGCAGAAAATCAATAAATAAAGACTTATGTTTGTGCAGTTCCTTTCACAATGCTGATATTATTATGTAAACAATTTTACCATAGTGCATGATTTATAAACAATAAATTGTTGAATAAACCTGCAGCTGCAATAGAGAAAACTAATATAGCTTATAGTGCCTCTTGTGGACATGTTGTCTGAAAAAGGCAGCGAACTGGACACGGAGCAACGTATTTCAGGTTTTGCAGAAATGTAGCCACAGTAATGTATTTTCAATTAGCCTGGGTTGTGAAAAAAAAAGTGTAGTATCTAGAGATGTTATCAATATCATGGTATTGTGATGCAAAACTGTATCGATATCATCATGAAGATATGAAACAATAGGTCTTCCGGGCAAAAAGTGTAGTTTTTAAAATATATTTAAACTTCTTATTCTAACATAAAAGGTCTTTAAATTTGTGTTTTGGGCCATTATGCTTTGGCACAGTATCTGTCAAATGAAATAAAACCAAAAGCACAATATGGCTTAATCCCTTCATGAAGTCATCAAGTGAACTCATTTATTGCATGTGCTGTGAGTTTAGCGCATGTTTGGGAACGCAACAGCCACCAGTTATGCTTTATTTTTGTGGCAGGTGATTACAGCATTTCACTAAATTTGTAGTGAGACGTGTTCCTGTTTTCACTGAAGCTGGAGTTTTCCTTCAAAATTAAAGCTCTACTGCCATTTCCGTCAAAATAACAGCTTAAAAGTACAGTATGAATTGCTGGCAGCTAGCGGTTTAAATGAAGTCCAAATTCAAAATATATTTTTCAAGTGTAGAAATTAGGAAAGAAATATTGTAATTTCCCTACTGTTGTGTAAAGCAAAAATAATATACCTATGAAATATTCATTTTCATTTATTTTACAATGCAATTATTTTACAATATTTGGCTATTGGCAGCTCTCAGTGATATGTGTTGGGTCCCCGCTATAATAGCAGCAACATTCACAAATGTTTACAGAACAAGCGGGAACCCAGTGTGCCTGTAATTTTCTCTATTTCGATACCTGGACAATTTTCAGTCTGGTTTCCGACTGCATGACAGCACAGAGACAGTGCTCATTAAGATAATATCTAAGTAATGGTCTCCTCACCGGCCTTCCCAAGAAGACTATTAGACAGCTGCAGCTCATCCAGAACGCTGCTGCCAGGAACTATATAAATCGGTCTCACACCACCATTCAACACCGAGTATTGTCTGCGTTTATTGCTCTCCAAGTGATAGCACTTTACGGAGCCAATTCCCTGTCTTAGTTTCTAGTTCCTAGTTTCAGTTCCTAGTTCTAGTCTTAGTCTAGTCTCGTTGTGTTTCCTGATTTCCTGGTTTCTGATTCTTGCCCGCGTATCTTGGATTTACCTTTTGCCTTGCCGTTTCGGACTGTGTTTGCCCCTCGCCTGGACTATTGCTCTTGTTTACGGATTACCTTTCTTGTCAAGCCCTCTGGATAACGTTCGCTGTCGTCTGACTCAAGCCCGTTTTGGATTGCTCTTTTGTCTTGCCTGTGCCATACCTGTTTAATGTTGTGCCTGTGTTTTTTGACCATGTTTATTAATAAAAGCATGCATGTGGATCCGCACACCTCTCGTCTCGTCGGCTCCATTACACTATGAACCGACTGCCCTAAAGGCAGTGTTTCTTCCCTCACTGCACCTGCGTGAAACAGAAGTGAAACCATGGCAACATCCACGTGTTTATTTCGCCCAGTGTGAGCTGTCAAGTAGCATCTCGACGAACGGATTCACATAAATCCTGAGCTTTGGCTTGACATCGCATGCGATTTACTCGTACAGTGAGAGTTGGTATTTAACAAAAACATTGCTGAAATCAGTGTATGCCCGGCCTTAGTCAAAGTACAATGCATTAAACTGCATTCATTTACTTCCATACAAAATGCTATAAATGGATCTTCTGGTGACTTTTCCAGGTCTTCTCCACAGGCTCGTATCCAGCCTATTGTGGAAGGGGGAGGTTCTTTTTTTTTTCTTTTCAAAAAGTGGACCTTTTTGCAGTTTCCCCCCTAATTTAGTATTGAATTATGAGGTTCAAATACTTCATTTTGGTGACTTATCCACTAATTTGTGCTGGACTAGCTTGTCTGCTGGTATCTTAAAGTCACCATGAAATAGAAATTGAAAATTCTTATTTTTTAATGGAATACTGTAGTGTTTATTATAAATAATTCATCCATGCACTTCATTATTTTTTTTAAATTCATGTGCCCTCGTAATCTTTAATCAAAAACGTTAACCTCCCCTCCCCCCCAAAACGACTCATCTTCTCTTTCGGTCACGAGCTATGGCGCAAGGGCAGAAGAGCTAGTGACGTGAGGGGTAAACGCTGGGATAAACGACAGGGGGAAAAGCTGAAGCTTTAAAAGTTTTTAAATTCCTTGTTTTATTGTTGTGATTATTTTTTGATTATTTTACTTCCTTTTATGTAAAACACTTTGAATTACCATTGTGTATGAAATGTGCTATATAAACAAACTTGCCTTGCCTTGCCTTGGTTTCCTAAAACACCAGTGTGAATGTAATTTAGACTGAGACAGTATATCACAAATTAAAAGAGGGTTGCGTCCCCTTTGAAGTTCAGGTACTAGTCAATTCACTGACTTTCTTCTGACTTAAGTTTTCTTAGTTAAGAACATGGGTTGGAACTCTTATCTAATATTTACCGTAATATTCTTTACATTTTATTAAAGATTTATTATTATAATGCTTAGTCTCATCACAGTTCTTCAGTCACATGGCAATACATTAATCTTACTAGGAACAAAAAGTGTAATACCTGGTATAAGGATAGTTTTAAGTGGCCGAACCTCCACACCCTGTGTTGGGTACTGCAGAGGGTTGTTAGCTTCAGTTACAATCAGCAGATCAGCAGGGGTCTGTGACCTATACAAACCAGGGTTACTATCCTTAACTAAAACTAAAACCATAAAAAGACTGTTTTCAAGATCAGACATTCTCTGCATATACAGAATTAATTTCATAACTTTTATCCCGTTGAAAAAAAACAGCATATGCTGGTTAGGTATGTTTTGAAGCATGGTAGCTGGTGAGCTGGTTTAAGCTGGGTGATATGGCCAAAAAATTATCACGATGTTTTTTCATATCAGTCGATATTGATAATTATCATGATAAATGTCAAATTTGTATTTCTTTCAAGTTTAAAGGCAGATTTTTGCTCCAATGTGAAAGTTGTAAAAACCAGACAGTTCATTGTGGTTTTAAACTATTCTTTATGGTCAGAACATGACAAACACTTCACGTTTTTGAATTCTTTAAACTTTTCCAGTCATTTTTCCTTAACAAAATAAATATCTTAATAGAAAAAAATTATTTCTTAGTTCTGCACTAAGAATGAGTAATATTACCTACAATATTCTCCTCTTGATGCCTTCCTGCCTTAGAAAGCTGCCTCCGAAGGCAGCATTTTAGAGTTTTCGGACGCAGCCATTGAGAAACGGCTTTTGATCCGAGCGGATAAACCGCCTTTGCCTCATAAACATTATATCTAAAATTTATCAACCTCTTGTTATCGTTTATCGAGGAAACTTATATCGGGTGATAATTATCGTTATCGATTTATCGCCCAGCCCTATCACAAAATCAGGCTTGTGCTTTGTGTAAGCTATTGTGCAACAATTGCCCCATTGTAAAAACAAAAGCGCACTGCATGATCAAACATTTGGGTGAGATAATTCTGTATTTTTGTAGAATGTCTAAAAAATAAACCCCCCTCCACCCCTCAAATTAAGATGAGGAAATCTCTCTCTCTCTTTGAAGGGCTTTTTTATTTAAAAAAATGTTTTTTATGTGCCTTTTCTGTTTGCTTAAGAGGCATTTGTAAACTTCAGTACTGAAGTTCAGCAGTAATAAAATAACTTGAAATGTTGAACATCCTTATTTTGCACCAAATTGTAGAGAGAAGTAACAGTATCGATAAGCAGTATTGGTATCGATATCGATATCAATAAAATGTAAACGATACTCGTCCCTAGTCCTGAGCTAGTTATAAGCTAGTTATGAGCTGGTCCTGAGCAGGAGCTAGTTGCTTTGGACCAGCACACGACCAGCTTAAACCAGCTCATGACCAACTAAGGACCAGCTTAAACCAGTTCAAACCAGCTGCCATGCTTCAAAACATACCTAACCAGAATATGCTGATTTTTTTCAACAGGGATATGGATTTATAAACCAAACAACTGAACATTGGCACTGGCATAAAATGATTAAATGCACCTCATTTGGAAGCTCTGATACTCTTTGGCGCGCCGTTTCTTCATCTCATGGAGCTGGGAGGCCTGGAAGGCAGTGTGCAGGGGATGGGCAGACACTCTAGGGAACAACAGCTGAGCAAAGGGCAGGTTGACCCCTCTGCTCTCTCCTTCACAAACACACCCGTTGCGAGCCAAAAGCCTTGTGGATGAGGAGGAGAGTTATCACATGATCAATCTGTCTGTTTTTGACCGAAAGGAAAACGTTTACATCCTCCTGAGGTGACAGTAGACAGTCTCTGTGTACAAATGTATATATAAATACATAAAAGATTAACAGGACATCAATTATTTTTAACAAAATAAATTCATGTACAGAATTTAAAGTGATGTTTAGAGATAAGTTTAAACTTTAAAAGTTTATGGTCATTAAAATTTTTATTTTTGAAGAGAAATTAATTATTGTATACAGCAAGGATTACATTAAATCGATCAAAATTACAGTAAAAACATTTATAATGTTATGAAATGTTTCTATTTCAAATAAAATAAATAAATAAAATTATGTTCTTTTCAACTTTCTATTCATCAAAAGAATCCTGAAAATATGTATTGGGCTTGCACAAAAACATTAAGATGTTAATGTTTATTAATAGAATAATAATGTTTCCGAAGGATCTAATGACACTGAAAACTGGAGTAATGGCTGCTGAAAATTTGCCATCACAAAAATAAGCTACATTTTAAAGTATATTAAAATAGAATAGTTATTTCAAATGTAATAATATTATATGTGTTTTACTATATATTTGATCAAATAAATGCAGCTTTGGTGAGCATAAGAAATGTTTTTAAAAACTTTATAAAATCTTACCAATCCCAAACTTTTGAAACGTACAAATTACATGAACGTTTGAGATAAGTAGTTGTTAAAAGTTGCAGGCGTTTTACAACCATCTCCAATCTCCCTCTACTTGAACTGATGTTTATAGAAAAACATGAAACATCAGCTTGTGAAGACTAACTGACCTGGCCACACTCTCCCTCACTCTGTAAGGGATGGTGCTAGTGCTGGGATCTGGTTCAGGAAGTCTCTCCTCCAGCAGCCGCTCAGCTCCAGGACCCGGTCTGTACCGGACATCCACAGTGCTGTAGACCCGCGTGGGCCAGGAATGTAACACTGCCAAAACCAGCACCACTGATGCTACCAGAGCTAACAGCACAGTCTTACGTAGGGAACGCATGCTACAAGCTACAACACAAACAGAAACACAACACTGTTGAAACTTCACTCAGTTAATTATTAAAGTTATTATTATTATTATTATTTAAGTTATTAAATTAATTTGTACAAAAATGGTAGGGGTTCTTCGTGTGAAACTTCACAAATTAGCTTTCTCTTAAATCAAATAATGAAGCATTAACTTCAATTCAATTTCCTAATTAGCCTTCATTTGATTTCCCTTCACTTAATAACAACGTGGAGGGAAGCACTTTAGTAATTCCACAAACACTTCATAATACACTCACTCTATCCAATCAGAGCGAGAGGTACAGGAAGTTGCCATTACTGCTCCTAAAGGTCCATGTTACTGATTGGCTCAATCTTGATGTGACTGACAGTAGCTGATAAGGCTGATGGAGGGCTCTCTCCATCTGCTGAGGTAGAAAAAAAACCTTAGTCATATCAGTTGTAGGCATTAATTTACTGTATTCATTACTGTACATAAAACAGTCCAATGTACACTCTTATAAAAAAATTCTTTATTGGGATTTGTGGTTCCAGGATAAACCTTTAACATCAATGAAATCTTTCCACTGCACAAAAGTTTTTTTTTTATACTGCGAAAAACCCCTTTTGCAACCTTTATTTCTAAGAATGTACTCATTCACTATATTCATAAGACTTCTGAATGCAATAGGTCTACACATTTTATGAGGAAAAGGACCAAATGCCAGGCTTTATCATTTGAAAATGTTGACACAGTAGTGGCCATTTCAAAAATGATTTTACACAAGATATGGTTTCATTCAAACAACGCAACATAAACATGTTTTATGGGAAACTAACTCAGCTACAGCCATAAAGACATAATGGTCTAAACTTTACTGATAATCAGTGCTAAGGGCTTTCCTGACTGACCAACGGACTGACACAGCTTTCCTGTGAGACCACTATTAGTTACATCATCATCAAGGCTTGTGAAGCTCTAAGCACACCGACCAGTGGAAAGTAGGGGTGGTTTGGATTAGAAATATATATGCATGTGTGTGCACTGGTTTGGGTGGTTTATGGGGACACAAATTTGCATGACACAGACAGAGGTATTACAATGTGAAGGTAATTCAAAAGGCTTAAAAACATACTAAATGGAGTTTTTTATTTAAGTCTAAAAATGCACAAAGTTTTCTGTAAGGGGTAGGGTTGGTGTAAGGTGATGGAAAATACAGTTTGTACAGCATAAAAACCATTACGGAGAGTCCCCGTAAACCAACAATACAAACGTGTGTGTGTGCTGTCATTTTTTGCAATTACATTGAAACCATTAACATCATAGTTTCAATTTACTTTTTTCATCATTTATTTTTAATAATTAAAGGGGTCATATGATGCTGCTAAAAAGAACATTATTTTGTGTATTTGGTGTAATGAAATGTGTTTATGCGGTTTAAAGTTAAAAAAAACATTATTTTCCACATACTGTACATTATTGTTTCTCCTCTATGCCCCGCCTTTTTGAAACGTGTCGATTTTTACAAAGCTCATCAGTCTGAAAAACGAGGTGTGCTCTGATTGGCCGAATACCTCAAGTGTGTGACGGAAAGAAAGAAAAAATTGAAATCGCATCATATGACCCCTTTAATGCTTAATATTATGCTGAGGGATATACGGTATATTATCAGTAGTACACAAATGTCAATGGTTGTATAAGAGTCACAAAGATACTGGGTTTGTCTCTTGGGTTCACTGTTAAAGGAAGCACACAGGAACTAGTGGTAACCTAACATTTCCTGTGGCGTATAGCCAGAGCTTGGTAGATTACTTCAATTGTTACAAATCCGTTACCAAATCCGTTCCAAATTACATGTCAAAAATTGTAGTTAGTAATTACACATTGTAGTTACACATTTTAGGTAATGTAATCAGACTACTTTTAGATTACTTTTGACCTATCTCGTTTATTGCAATTATTTAAATTGTATAATCTTATACAAAATACAAAGATTAAGAAAATATATTCCAATCATTGTTATTAACAACATGAAGTGCATTACACATTATATTATGTCAAGGTTTCCCAGACTGGGGTTTGTGAAGGAACTGCAAGGTTTAAAGAAAAATAAATACATTTTAATTTAACATTTTTATGATTTAATTAATTATAAGTCATTATAAAATCAATCAAAATAAAACACTTCATCAGTAAAACACAGGATCAAATCAGAAAAAAGTTTGTGAATTCATGAATTTGTGCATTTTAATGTGAAAGACAAAAGCCTCCTGAAGACATAGAAATACAAATAACCTACAGAGTGATAATTCAAATAAAAATTCATGTGTTCATCAGTAGTTGATGCGATGTTGAAACACTTCTTAAACCTGAAATTATTTTTGTAAATCCAGTCTGTGTGTGAATGTGGACAAAACAGAAAGACTTTCAGTGTGTATAAGCAGTAGGCTATTTTAGAAAGGAACATTAAAAGATGAAAGGAATTAGGTAGAATTAATAAATTATGAATAATTTATTGCTATTGTGTAAATAGTATGTAATCATGTAATCCATAAAAAAGTAACTGTAGTCTGATTACAAGTATTTTAAAATGTCATTTAATCTAATTACAAGTACTTAATTTTTGGAATCTGATTACGTAATCCAGATTACATGTAATCAGTTACTACCCAGCTATAGCTAATTGCAATACTCAGTCTTCACATGAGCTGAGATTACTAACAATGAGGCGGTTTATGCAGTATACCTGTATACCCTAAAATATAACAAGGATGTAAAATTTAATTTAAGACTCAATTAAATTGTCTTAATCTCTACAACAAAAACATCTTTCTGTAAACTGAAAAGGCCATTTCTGTACTTCAATAATATCCTTTAATGTTACTGCAAACTACTTTTTAATTCATTACCACCTTGGTAAATTTGGTATATTCAACAACTTAAAAATGTTTCCCTGAAAAAGAAATCAACAGCTTGTCGCTGTCAGCTGTATAAAATAATTTAGAAAAGAAAAAAGAAAATATACCAGATGAATACATTCCCCTGCACTTACATTACTTTATCCATGGCTATAGAGATAAAAAAAAAAAAACACACACACACATGCGCAGCCCCGTAGAGCGGATGCGACTTCCCTCCTCATACTGATGTGGTATAGTCTATCTATACAGAAGGCCAATGTGCGGTGATTCCCAGCCCACTGTAAACTATATACTTCACACAGACCGCACAGCATGCACCGCTGGCCTTCGAGACAGAAGCCGTTCAAAGCCTTGGCAAATAGTCAATAGCCATTAAGGGACATGATAACTGGCGTACTCATCATTGCCACTGTCTAACGCCCATTCTGCCGCCTGTACAGCAAAACAGAGAGGTACACTCTTAAAAATAAAGGTGCTTCAAAAGGTTCTTAAAGCGATGCCATAGAAGAACCATTTTTGGTTCCACAAAGAACCATTCAGTCAAAGGTTCTTTAAAGAACCATCTCCTTCTTACCTTTTTATAATCTGAAGAACCTTCTTTCGCCACAAAGAACCTTTTGTGAAACAGAAAGGTTCTTCTGATGTTAAAGGTTCTTTATGGAACCATTTAGACAAAAAGGTTCTTCTATGGCATCGTGAAGCACCTTTATTTTTAAGAGTGTACCAAAAGCCCCTTGGCCTGTTGTCGCCATATGTCACATCTTGCACAGAAAATTCCAAAAGGCAATGCAGAGCCATAATTCTATTAGAAATGTATCTAAGAAACAACCCTTCTATTCAAACACCACAGAGTGAGTGGCGATCAATTAATTTAGCGGTGCATATTTAATTATATTAACGCAATCGTGCGGCAGAAACAAACAAATGTGCCGTAAATAACTGACAAAATGATATCAGTGCTAATCACAACAGGGCGGATGAGCGACCGAACACGTTCAGATAAATCTTACCTGTAATGTCGCCACCAAGAGGGATCCCCTACCCTTAAAATACCCCCGGCGCGCTTGTCATGTGAACGCAAACAGCTGATAAATGGAGAAAATCCGATGGCATGGCATCCACCTCTGAGACAGAATGGAGGAGAGCGGAGAGGAGTCGGGCAACCCCCTCTATGAATAGCGATGGAGGGCTGCAGCGCGCTGAAATGCGCTCATATGAGAGAGGAGGAGAGAGTGATGCAGCTTCACAACACGCGCTCACGCCTGCCGCTCATCACAAGGGGAAGAGGGTTTATAAATGCTTAATGATCTGAATGGACATTCATTTTGTGGGGATATTAACTAGATTTCTCGCACGTCTTTACTCTTTGGATATGACTCAATGAAATAGGCCTAAAAAAGTTATTTGCACACCTTGGAACGTTTAGTCAACCAATCAAATCCAAGCATTCAGCTGCCACGTAGTAGCCTATAAAGCAAGACAATTTATATGATCAATAACATTAATAATAGACCATGCACCTATTAATTGAAAGACATCATCTTGCAGAGAGGCAAAGAGAGGCAAATCTTGTCATGTGACGTGACGCCTGCTATCCATTCTGCAAACCTCTTACAGGGATACTGGATCGCAGTGTTTAGAGCCAAAGGCAAATTGCCATCACACACAGGTAAACATGTAGGCTAAAAATGTTTACATGAAATCACGACAGTTTGCATTTTGAATTTGACGCTTAATCTGTCCACTTTATTAGCTTACAATCATGATATTATCAATTAAAAAATAATTAACTCACAAAAAGAATTAACTCAAAAATAACAAAATGTAGCTTATTAATAGGCCTACTGTAGTAGATGTAATGTAATGAAATGCTTTCGTTTTGCCTTCTGTCTACTTACAACGCCCTATTTCCCACTTTTTCCATTTTATTGCTCCTCTTGATCGGACATCATTCAATGAGAAGAGCTGTTTTCATCCAAAACACCATATTTGTTTGTTTCAGATGAAGTCGAAGTGTTCTACTCGACGAGTTTGAATTTTCTGTTTTTTAAGTAGGCTATTCAAACAGGCTTCAGTCAAATGTTGGCAGCCAGAGAAGCTTTTTTTTTTTTTTTTTGCCCAAAGCTTTCCATATTATTGTAAATAAAAATGTCATTTTTATTTATGCATTAATCACTCAGTTTTAACTATTCACTTGCATTTGAAAGGATCTAAACACTATATAACTTTTACAATACAAAGAGAAATTAAATTAGATGCACCATTTTTAAAATTGTGCCAGAGAATTCATGTATGTCATGTGATTCAGCAAACATCTGTATGGGATGCAGCTGTTTTCTGTCTAATGAGGAAGCACCGACTAGGTACAGAGAAGTACACATCCTGTGGTCATAATAAACTACAATAGGTTCAATGCTACTGTCACCAACCCATGTGCTGTCAACTTCAATATTGATCCAACATAGACTCTCAGGAAAAAAGGTACAAAATTGTTACTGGAACAGTACCCTTTCAAAAGGCACTGATATGTACACTGTAGGCTATTTGTAAAATAGGCCTACTAACAGGTACAAAATATGTACCATTAAGGGGTAAATAAGGTACCGAGATTTTACCTTTTTTTCTGAGAGTGCACTTTAAAGACAGATTTTTTTAAATAACTGAACTATTAAAATCTAAACCAAAATGATGGCTTTGGTGAAATCTCAACATTGCATGAACCTCCTGCTATCTGTGGTTTGTTTACTTTTGCTGAGACTTACATTGTTTATTTTCTCCGTATAACTTATTTATCACATTGACAATGTAACTTTGAGTAAAATAAAGATGGATAATGGATAGGCTAATTACAAAGAGACACTATTTATCTTTAATATAATGGCATTTTATTTCTCTCTCAGAGATTTATTCCCTCAAAAATGGGCTATGTTGCGAACACGACGTAGGCTACCTTGTGCGGCTGTGCGTTTTCACATGCTCCATAGCGACCCCACGAGTCCGAGACGTAACATTACATTGATTTGCAAAGACTCGGCGGGTCCAATAGAAGTCATTTTCGTGGCTGGTGGGTGGCTATTACTGCACGTGATCCAAATCAATGTACGTTCTAAACCTGACTGACGTTGATATTATCCAATCACGTGTCATCTTTTAACAACGTTGTCCAATCCCCGTTCCTTGGTGCACATTGACACGCACCAAATAACAAATCATTTGACAACGCTAGTTTGCGATATGAGAGAACTATGGCTTCCTCCTTGATTAAGTGGTTAAGAGGATTATATGTTTTTTTATTAACATGTCTCCTGTCCGTCTTTGGTTTTTTGAATTTAGAAGAATTAAATGAAATGAAATATGGAATACAGATTCTGCCCGATCCTGTTATTATGGGACAGGTAAGGTTGTTTTGGCTAGGGATGCAGTTAGCTAGGGATGTTTATTTGCTACACACAGCTGTTAGCTTTATGCACAGCTTGACGTATCAGACATTAAAAGGTTTGCCTATGTGACATATTTTCCTATTAAGTGTCTAGTACTCCAATACAGAATAGCAAAAGTTAGGTAAAAAATCAGTATGGTAAAGTTGGCAATGTGGTGTAAACTGTATCGCCACATTTACCTGGTTCTCCTTTTCTAATTCATTTTCTCTGTTTCTGTCATGTTTTTTCTGTTCCTGTTTTTAGATGGAAGATGTGATGTTGGTCTCTAACAAATACAAGCAGCTGTATGAGTGTCGTTTGCCAGCTCAGGCAATGCGTTTCCATCAGGACCCGGTGTCAGAACCTGATGTTCAAGGCTACAGTGGTCCAGGAGTCCCTGATCTCCTCAAGCCCATGCAAACTGCACCATGCCTGGTTAAGGTTGACATCACCTCTAGTTCTGTCACAGTAACGTACAGACTGGAATATACACAACCACTGACATGGATAATGACATTTTTGCCATTTGCCTAGTCTTTTTACGTTATTTGCAGGTAATGAAGTACATGTCACTGTGACATAAAACATGTTTATTTTTATTCTGTTTATAGACCAAAGACTGGTGGACTTATGAGTTCTGCTATGGCCAGCACATCAGGCAGTACCACTTAGAAGGTGTGTTAAATCATTAATGTCATGTGTCTTTATTAAAAATGTCTAAATTATGTTTTACCATGTCTAATGGAGTTGTAGTATAGTGGTGGTATGCCAGGTATACCCTTGAGATTTTTAATAGGAAAAATTGAATTTATGAGTTTAAGTTTTGAAGGATAATGTGTATTCGCACTATTCAAGGTTTTTTAAATATATGCCATGTCTGTGATTATAGATTCTGAGATCAAGGGAGATGTGCTCTTCTTGGGATATTATGATTCAGAGTTTGACTGGACCAATGAAACCGCCAAGGTAAGGCCAAAAGTGCTTCGTTTTAATTATTTTTTTATTTATTTGTTGTATGTTATTCATTTTTTGATAGTTACAGAAAATAGAGAAAATTCCATTTATAGCTGATAGTCAATATTAGTAATACAGGGTGCAATATTACGAACATGCTAAGCTAACACACATCTTCAGAAGTATGCTATTTGCACGCCATCTTTGTAGTTATCTTCTATGTATTTCTTTATTTGTTTAATATGATTGTATGACATTTTTTCTATTTTTAGGCATCTAAGCAGCATAAGCTAAAGAGGTATCATAGTCAGTCATATGTCAATGGCTCTAAATGTGACTTGAACAGGAATCCCAGAGAGACAGAAGTCAGAGTAAGATTGCACACACACACACATATATACACACATATACTGTGTATATATATATATATATATAGTGCCATGAAAAGGTTTTCGCTCCCCCTCCCTGTTTTTTATTTATTTATTTATTTATTTTTTGCATATTTGTCACACTTAAAAGATTCTGATCATCAAACAAATTTTAATATTACACAAAGATATAATGCAAGTAAATACAAAATGCAGTTTGTAAACGATGATTTCATTTATTAAGGGAAAAAAGCTGTCCAAACCTACCTGGACCTATGTGAAAAATTAATTGTCCCCTCCTGTTAAATCATGAAATAACTGTGATTAACCACATTATTTTAGAAAGCTGAGTTAAATTTCTCTAGCCACACCCAGGCCTGATTATTCCCTGACCTGTTAAATCAAGAAATCACTTAAATAGAACCTGTCTGACAAAGTGAAGCATGCTTAAATAGCAACACATCATGCCGCGATCTAAAGAAATTCAAGAACAGATGAGAAAACCTTCCCAGGAGTGGCTGTCCTACCAAAATTACTCCAAGAGCGCAACAACGACTCATCCAGGAGGTCATAAAAGAACCCTCTTTTAAAGAAGGCCTCACTTGCCTTAATTAAGGTCAGTGTTCATGATTCAACTATAAGAAAGAGACTGGGCAAAAACGGCATCCATGGGAGAGTTCCATGGCAAAAGCCATTGCTGACCAAAAAGAACACAAAGGCTTGTCTCACATTTGCCAAAAAATATCTTGTTTATCCCCAAGACTTTTGGGCAAATCTTCTGTGGACTGATGAGACAAAAGTTTTAAGTTTTTGGAAGGTGTGTGTCCCGTTACATCTGGCGTAAAACCAACACGGCATTTTATAAAAAGAACATCATACCAACAACAGTCAAACATAGTGGTGGTAGTGTGATGGTCTGGGGCTGCTTTGCACTTTCAGGACCTGGACGACTTGCCATAATTGATGGAACCATGAAATCTGCACTCTATCAGAAAATCCTGAAGGAGAATGTCCGGCCATCAGTTTGTGACGACATGACCTTAAACGGACCATTCACGCTTGAAAACCCTCCAGAGTGACTGAATTAAAACAATTCTGCAAAGAAGAGTGGGCCAAAATTCCTCCACAGTGATGTGAAGGACTCATTGCCAGTTATCGTAAATGCTTGATTGTAGTTGTTGCTTCAAAGGATGGCACAACCAGTTATTAGATTTAGGGGGCAATTACATTTTCACGTAGTGCCAGGCAGGTTTGGACAGCTTTTTCCCCTTGCATTAAATTTATTAAAATGATAGTACAGACTTATACATTGTTACAAAAAAATCGGTTTTAGGGAATCCTGAAAAAATGTATCATGGTTTCCACAACCATATGAAGTAGCACAACGGTTTTCCACTTTAATAATAACTAGAAATGTTTATTGAGCACAAAATCAGCATTTCTGAATGATCATGTGACACTGAAGTAATGGCTGATTAAAATTCATCTTTGCCACCACAGGAATAAATTACATTTTAAAATATATATTAAAAAAAATAGTTGTTTTAAAATGTAATATTCCACATTATTACTGGTTTTTCTGTATAATGCAGTCTTGAGCATAAGAGACATAAGAGACCGTATGAATGGGAACAAATCACTGCAGTCATCTATTAGAAAGTCATCCCAGCGGAGTTGAAGCTGTTAGGGAGGGTCAAAGTAGTTTTGAAATTAAATGTTAAAAAGCCCTTAGTGCCCATATAGTGTAGGTCAAAAGCCGTCATAATGTGAAAATGTGTGACTGTGAAAAAAAAATTTTTGGGATTGAGTTACTGCTATGCTATGTTATTTGAATCCAAATCTGAGCTGTGATAATCTAAATTAATGTGTGCTTTTTTTTTTCAACAGTTTGTGTGTGAGGAGGGCTCTAGTGACTATATCGCAAGGGTAGATGAACCTCAGTCCTGCCGCTACGTCTTAACAGTACACACCTCTCGTACATGCCAGCATCCCCTCCTGCGCCCACCTTCCACTGCCAAGCCACAAGGCATTGTGTGTCAACCTGCTCTCAGTGCCCAGCAGTATATGGACTATGTCAAGACTCAAGTCTGTAAGTACAAGAGGTTCTGTTTTTTCCGTCCATCAGGGCTTTGTCATTTAGTGAAAAACATATTGGGCAATATATCAAATACGCCTAATATGTTTGCAATGATTTTTCTAGTAATACACAATTTAGCAATGTTGTGAATGTCACAATTTTACTTTTTATTTGGCTTTTCAAGAGCATTTCATATGACTGGTCCTTGTTGTGCTGCCTAACTATGTTTTGAAAACATCTCCAATTTAAAAATCAGTGGAACAAGTGGTGTTCAAAATCAGTTGAAACACTATATAATTAATACAGGTAATGAGTGGAGGATAGGAGGGCTTCTTAAAGACAAACTAACAGGTCTGTGAGAGCCAGAATTCTTGTTGGTTGGTAGGTGATCAAATACTTATTTCGTGCAATAAAATGGAAATTAATTATTTAAAAATCATACAATGTGATTTTCTGGATTTTTTTTTTGATTCTGTCTCTCACAGTTGAGGTGTACCTACGATGAAAATTACAGATCTCTCCATTCTTTGTAAGTGGGAAAACTTGAAAAATCGGCAGTGCATCAAATACTTATTTGCCCCACTGTATATATATATATACACTGCCGCTCAAAAGTTTGGGATCAGTAGGATTTTTATTGTTTTTTAAAGAAGTTTCTTCTGCTCACCGAGGCTGCATTTATTTGATCAAAAATACAGTAAAAAAAAAGTTTGGGATCAGTAGGATTTTTATTGTTTTTTAAAGAAGTTTCTTCTGCTCATCAAGGCTGAATTTATTTGATCAAAAATACAGAAAAAACAGTAATATTGTGAAATATTATTGCAATTTAAAATAACGGTTTTCTATCTTAATATACTTTTAAAATAGAATTTATTCCTGTGATGAAAAGCTGAATTTTCAGTATTATTATTCTAGTTTTCAGTGTCACACATGATCCTTCAGAAATCATTCTAGCATGCTAATTCATAATCAATGATTGAAACAGTTGTGCAGCTTCATATTTTTTTGGAACCTGTGATACTTTTGTCAGGATTTTTTGATGAATAAAATTAAAAAACAACAGCATTTATTTAAAATAGACTTTTGTAACCATAGAAGTCTTTACTATCACTTTGTATCAATTTAGTACATCCAGGGTGTCCGCGGGTCCTTAAAAAGTCTTAAAATGTCTTAAATAACGGTTTCCTAATATAAGGCCTTAAAAAGTCTTAAAATGTCTTCAATTCAGTTTCTATGGGTCTTAAACATTAGCGCAAAAAAATATCTTCAGTCTGACGGACCTAAATGACTGTTTACAATCATTGGACAGACCGAAGATTTTTTCTTCCCTGCTGTAGTTGCTGCATCATCAGAGAGAATCGCAGTAGCAGAATACAGGTCGAACTGCCTGACCAGACAAATAGCCTGATTAAAACATAAGTGACAAAAAAAACCCAGCGAAGTATCGAAGAATTATTCTTCTCATTTTATTAGCCTACATTCAATGTAAACCGCAATTGATAATGGATAGTATATTTCTGGTATCAAGGTCGCGCTGTTAAGACTCGCTCTGTTTGTCTCTTTGTGAGAAACTTCAGAACAAACGAGCGTAACAGCACACATAAACTCAGAAGAAACACACTGAGGTAAAAATTCAAAATGTTTAGTTTATTCATAACATGATATAGTTAAGTAACACCATGACAAGTGAGCTATTTTGCTCAATATTCTCACGACGCAAAAAAACATTCAAAAATACCTACAGTGTGCACGCATTACGTGAAGTCTTGTGTGTGTGCGCATTTGCAGTGCGCTCTTTTATGGCACAATTCAGTCTATTAAAATACATTCAGAATGATCACAAATTCAAGACATGGGGGCAGAAAATGTGTATATTTATACCACTTCATGTAGTTAATCAATTTCACACGAAGAGTGCCTTTTTTCTCCAAATATTACCATATACAAATGTGAGATTTATTTTTTACAACAGTTCAATAAACTAGAAGTTTTATTAAGAGACTTGCGTTTTAGACACCATATTGCCTGTTTTTGCACTATTTCGCACAAAACAGCGTTTTGTTCCTGAGTGAATCAACCGTTTAAATGATTCGGTTCAGTCGCAATGACTCCTTATTAACAGTGACTTGCTGCCACCTACTGGCGGTTTTAATTTCACATATAAAGTATTTTTTCATTTTTTTTAATAATTTCAAATATCAGTATTCAATGTTTTATGTTTAATATATCAAAACATTATTTATGCATTTGTAACTGCATGTTAAATGCATTCATGTTCTGCATTAAACAGTGTGTAAATCCACACAGAATATGAAGAATATGAAAAACTTTAGGAGTCAGCTATCCACGAAAGTCCTTAAGATACCAGCATGATAACACACTCAATCAGTTGAATGAATGACTCAATACTCACTCATTAAGTGACTTACCGCCGCTTACTGGTAGTTTAGTTGTGAAGTTTGTTGAAAAGTATGCATTTTTCCCCTCAACATTTCTTATTTGTATATTCATAAATGCATTTAAAACATTAATCTCATAACATTATTTATTGCAGTTGTAATTATTGTTATTTGCAGTGTAAATTATTTAATCTGACTGGTAGCAGCCCTATAGTGTATATTGAATTTATTGATAAATTGTAATAATTTGACATGAAAGATGAAGCATACATCTAAAAAGGTTAAAAATAGGCCTTTGTAAAGGTAAATAAAAATATGCAGATTTAAGTATGTAAAGGCTGATAGAACACTGATGAAACATTGCTTCAGAATAAATTGTTTACTCCACCAAAAATCTCAGCGATGCAGTTATTTTGCAGTCCGCGGTTTTCCCGCAGAATTAGGCTACTTTAACACTGTTGCCGCGTTTTTTTTTTTCATGTCCGCGGGTTTAAGCGACCCCAATAACGTGATATTTAGCCCCTAAAATGCTAATTTTACCAGGGGAACCCCACCAAAACGTGTATTTTACCCCACCGGAATGTGGTTTTTACCGTGGGATCCTCCCTGAAACGCGATTGGGCTAGTTTTGGGCTAGTTTTGAGTAGCAATTGGGCAGGTTTTGTTGTGAAAACCTGGCAACCCTGGTTTAGAAGGAGTTTGATGTTTGACCACATGAATTGGGGCTGTCAATCGATTAATTTTAATGAAATGATACTCTAAATAAGAAACTAATACTGCCAGTAGGTGGCAGTAAATGTCATTGAGTCATGTGTTCATTCATTGATTCATTCATTAGATTCGTTCAAACGGCTGATTCATTCAGTTTTTAAGTAAATGGCTCTCTTTTTAGGAACGGGCCATTGAATCATTAGTTCACCTGATTCGTTCATAATGCGGATTCATTCAGAAATAATGCTGGGAGAAGCGCAAGAGTTCTGCTGTGGCTTTAAAAAGATAATATTTGCTTTAGCAAAACTGAGCAAAAACGGACAATATTGTGTCTAAAATATAACACAATATTAAGTTCTTATGATCTCTGTTATCTTATAACGTTATTTTTTCCATAACTAATTAATTAGATTACATTAGATTGATTGATTAGATTAGACAGCTCTATCATTAAACCCAATTTATACTTCTGCATCGAACCTACGCTGTAGCCTATGCATAGACGCACACCCTACGCCGTAGCCTGACGTGCACCTCTGCACCTCACTGGTCTGCTAGAACCCCTCCCTCCACATGTACTTGAGTTTTGTGTGTGTTTATGTGCACTTTAATATATTTTAATGTTACACCTTCTTATATAAAATAAAACAAAGCAAAGAACAAGTGTCTTATCATTTATTATACTACATAGCATTATACATCAGTAGTTGTCCGCAACAACCAATGTTGATCTGCCGTGATACAAGTCCTTGTTGAGATTGAAAGAATGCCATCTTCTCCTGTTCCGTTGTTGTCTCCTTTTTGTAGTTTTAAATAATGATTTAATGATTTGATATTTATTTGCCACCGTCACGGCTATAATGAGCTGCTTCTTCTTCGGCTTTTGCCGTGGTACTGCGGGTTACATCAGCAACATGCCCGTGGACACTGCTGACTAGCGGTTTGCATGTGTTCTGCACGTCGACTCGGACAACAACACAGAAGCATACATGAAAACTGACGCATAGCCTACTACTAATTGATGCATTATTTTTAGCTCATTGACATTTCTCTTTCTATCTCTCTCTCCTTCTTTCTCTGTACTCAGCTGACACTAAACGTAAAGTGGAGCAGATCTCGGAGGAGCTCAAGAACCTAGATGAAATTCTGTCCAAGGATGACAAAACAGATGAGAACCCTGCAGTCCATTTAGATGAGCCTCCACTTTCAGAGTCAGAAACAAAAGGTCAGCATGCAATGATTTGATTTGTTTATCCAACCACAATCTCTCTGACTCTCTAGCCTAAATCATGCAGTTACAAATGAATACATTGTGTGGCGCTGTGTAAATGTGACATTGAGGTGGTGAGAAGTGATGCCATGCGCTTTCAGGTCTTGTTTGTACGTTTGTAAGACTATTACAGTGTTTATTTTCAAATCCTCGTCTTTTAATAAAACATAGTTAATGTGTATGCTTGTTTGTGCATATTTATATATATAATATTAACGTTAACATTACTGTTCATTTATATTACACATATTTATATTTTCTCCAGGTTAGTCTTTTTTGGTCTTGGTTTTACTTTCTCTCTTTTTTTTTTTTTAAGATTTTTCTCTGTTTTGTTAGCAGCTTCGGTGCAGCATTCAAACAGTATGGCATTTGTGTGTGCATGTTTCTGTGTTAACAGAGGGTGAAGTAGCTGAGGTGGGCTCAGTGAGTGAAGAGCCTGAGGACAAGGACTTCTGGGATGGAGTTGCCAAACCAGCAAGCACAGAGTCAAGCACACCTGACTCAGAGGTGCAGCATCATTTAAAGCATATCTTCAATCTATAATATAAACCATAATTCTTTTGCCTTTACGCTTGTTTAATGAACCTTTTGAGGGGGCACTGATCATAACCATGGATTACAACTGTCTTACAGAACCCTGAGGAGCCTCAGGACAGCCAATTACATGAAAGTGACAGTAAGACAATTAATCGAAGTTTAATTTACAATTATAGCATCAATCAAGTTGTCCTAAATTTAAACAGTGCACTTTCTTCATTTTTTTGTTCATCTTTCTTTTTCTCTTTAGTATTTGGAGAGGTAAAATTTAATTTTAAAATCATCACAGACCCTGCAGACCTCATGAAATTTGTACAACATCTCAGAGAAAGCAACCAAAAAGTAAGTATTTTTGAATCTGTGCACAGGCTTTGACAGAAGCTGATTTGTCAGCCAACATCTTGCCGTCTGGAGAATATTGGCAAAAAACTTGGCAAAAATGACAAAATCGCCTATGGTCATTGCATAATGTCTTACAGTTTTTCAGAATATCCTGCCATAAAGTGTTTCAAAGACGCTGTGTCAAGTAAAAAGCCACTCACCCACTGAAAACACATATCGATTGACCATTAATGTATGTGCTCTATGTTCAGAACAGGAAAGCCGAACTGGAAAAAGAGAGCCAACAGTCATCTCAGAAGAGAGAGGAGGAGGAGGAGGAGGAGGAGGAGGAGGAGGAGAAAAGAGAGGAGAGGGCAGCAGGAAGGGAGGTAGAGGAAGGGGATGAGGATGAAAGATTGCTGCAGGAGTTTGAGGATGAAATGGCAGATCTGTCTGTTCCCTCCTCCAAGATAGAAGAGATAAAAGAAGAGATGCAGAAAGAGTTCGAAAACATCATAGAGGAAGTACGAGTTATTACTGTTACAGCCTGCTCATGAAAAAATCAGCCAGAAGACTTGGCAGTGAATAAATTCTATTGTGTTTTATCTCCCAGGCTCAGGAGGAGTTAGAGAACGAAGGTCTTAAGGGCGAGTTTGATCGCACTCAGGCTACGCAAACTCTAGAGAACACACTGGGGAAACTTTTGGACCGTCTTGAAGACAAGACCGGACATGAGAGTGAACCAGAAACAGATAAAAATACAGACATGCATAAAAACACACACTCACAGCATAAGACAGAGGGAGGCCCTTCTCCTGGCAGCCCAAACCTGGTTCCCAAAACACCAGGTAAATATACAGAATGGATGCTGAGTGAACAGGTGCATGAATGAACAGATGGTAGAATGAATCGCTCATTAAATTGCTTGTAACTTCCGTCTTTGCACCCCAGGCATTCACAGAACCTGCTTCTGAGCATATTATACTATACATATATAGTATAATGTCTATAAATGTGTGTATGATGGATATATATGCATTATACAGTGGCCCTGAAAAGTAATAATCTGAAAACAAATGATGCTAGACCTTTTCACTTTACTCCATTTTAACCTTTAACTGCTCCCAAAGACAAGTTATTGGCTGCAAATATTTTTATCTTAATTTTTAATGATAACATTGATGTACAAAAATTCAGGGTTTGTAAGATTTTTTTTTTAATGTTTTTGAAGGAAGTATTTTATGCTCACCAAGCCTAAATTTATTTGATAAAATACAGTAAAAACAGTAATGTTATGAAATGATATTATAATTTAAAATCTTTGTTTTCTATTATAATGTATTCTAAATTATATTTTATTCCTGTGATGGAAAAGCCATTACTCTAGTTTCAGTCTCACGTGATCCTTCAGAATTTTGACCCTGGACCACATAACCAGTCATGAGGGTAAATTTTTTGAAATTGAGATTTATACATAATCTGAATAAATAAGCTTTCCATTGATGTACTGTATGTTTTGTTAGGATAGGGACAATATTTGGCCGAAATACAACTATTTGAAAATCTGGAATCTGAGGGTGCAAAAAAATCAAAATATTGAGAAAATCACCTTTAAAGTTGTCCAAATTAAGTCCTTAGCAATGCATATTACTAATCAAAAATTAAGTTTTGATATATTTACAGTAGGAAATTTACAAAATATCTTCATGGAACATGATCTTTACTTAATATACTAATGATTTTTGGCGTAAAAGAAAAATTGATCATGTTGGCTATTGCTACAAATATACCCGTGCTACTTATGACTGGTTTTGTGGTCCTGGGTCACAAATCATTCTAATATGCTGATTTGGTTCTCAAGAAACATTTCAAATTATTTTCAATGTTAAAAATTGTTAAAACATTTTTGTAATACATTTTTTCAGGTTTTTTTGATTAATGGAGAGTTCAAAAGAACTGCATATATTTGAAATAGAAATCTTTTGTAAAATTATAATTTTTTTTACTGTCACTTTTGACAATTGAATATATCCTTGCGTTAAAAAAAACTGACACCAACCTTTTGAACGCTTGCATTAATTTATTTTCAGCAAACTATGGTCCAAATACTTTGTGCGGCCACTGTATGCTTTATCTGTATACTAAATCATTGTCACCACTTACACTAATACTACACAGTGTCATACTGTTGTGCCATTGATGTTGTTAGAGAGAGACTATAATACTTAAAATAGGGAGGGGGAATTTTCCGCCATCTCTGCCGGTAACCTCCCCTTCCCTCTGTCTCTCATCACCCAAGCCCAAGCGGGCAGCAATGGCGAGCAGGTAAAAGTCAGGGTGACTAAGTATAAGGTGGGCGGAGGTGTGGCTGCAGGAACGGTTACCGGGGGCAACGATGATGATGATGATGATGAGGGGGGTGTGAAGGTGAAGGAACTGGGCGAGGGCGACCCCCAGTGGCAGCAGATTCAGGAAGTGGTCAAAGAGCAGCTAGAGAGAGCCGGCATCAAGGCCAAAGGTAGGCCAGAACACACTAACACACACACCTAAGTATTCTTATTTCCCTGTGTGTGTGTGTCTTTGTGAGTGGAGCGAAGACTTTATATTTCATCCTGAAATCTTAAATTATTCTTCTGCCCGGGCTTTGCTCTGAGTAACTTGTTTCCTCAAATAAGCATAACTGTTCTTCACTTTGACTCTATTCCCCTAAAACACATCTAGACATAAGTGTTTCACAATTCTTTTAGATACCAGTGATTTTGTTTTTCCCTTGATGCTGGCTTGCGTGGCTGCAGAGAAAGGTGGAGGAGGTCTTTTTCAGCCTTAAGAATGGCTTTGAAAGAAAACAACATTATAGGATTTGTGTGCACTCACATTTGTCAGTAGAGGGTGGTGGCTGTTGCTCCAGTTTTGCTGGTTTTGGAGTAGAGGTTATGTTTAGGCTGACAGAATGTGAAAATTTAGGAGTATGACAGCATTTTGTTTGTCCTTCCTACATTCCACAGCCTTTATTACCATCTCTGCCTGCATCATTTCTGCCACTATTTATTTCTTCTACCAACTGTGTGTGTATGGGAATGATGCATTTTGTTATTCTGTCTATTGTTAGACTAACAATATAGTTATGTTAATGTACTTGGGTGTTGACTAAGGATTTCTGGGCCTGTTTTTAAGGAAAGATTGAGGTGAAGATTTTAACCCGTAAAACAGCTGAGGAAGCGGGAGATCAGTGGCTCACTGAAGAGGATACAAAATCATTTAGAGAGCTTCTCATCAACCTTCTGGTATGAACCTATACGCACAACTATATTTACTTAATATACTAATGATTTTTGGCGTAAAAGAAAAATTGATCATGTTGGCTATTGCTACAAATATACCCGTGCTACTTATGACTGGTTTTGTGGTCCTGGGTCACAAATCATTCTAATATGCTGATTTGGTTCTCAAGAAACATTTCAAATTATTTTCAATGTTAAAAATTGTTAAAACATTTTTGTAATACATTTTTTCAGGTTTTTTTGATTAATGGAGAGTTCAAAAGAACTGCATATATTTGAAATAGAAATCTTTTGTAAAATTATAATTTTTTTTACTGTCACTTTTGACAATTGAATATATCCTTGCGTTAAAAAAAACTGACACCAACCTTTTGAACGCTTGCATTAATTTATTTTCAGCAAACTATGGTCCAAATACTTTGTGCGGCCACTGTATGCTTTATCTGTATACTAAATCATTGTCACCACTTACACTAATACTACACAGTGTCATACTGTTGTGCCATTGATGTTGTTAGAGAGAGACTATAATACTTAAAATAGGGAGGGGGAATTTTCCGCCATCTCTGCCGGTAACCTCCCCTTCCCTCTGTCTCTCATCACCCAAGCCCAAGCGGGCAGCAATGGCGAGCAGGTAAAAGTCAGGGTGACTAAGTATAAGGTGGGCGGAGGTGTGGCTGCAGGAACGGTTACCGGGGGCAACGATGATGATGATGATGATGAGGGGGGTGTGAAGGTGAAGGAACTGGGCGAGGGCGACCCCCAGTGGCAGCAGATTCAGGAAATGGTCAAAGAGCAGCTAGAGAGAGCCGGCATCAAGGCCAAAGGTAGGCCAGAACACACTAACACACACACCTAAGTATTCTTATTTCCCTGTGTGTGTGTGTCTTTGTGAGTGGAGCGAAGACTTTATATTTCATCCTGAAATCTTAAATTATTCTTCTGCCCGGGCTTTGCTCTGAGTAACTTGTTTCCTCAAATAAGCATAACTGTTCTTCACTTTGACTCTATTCCCCTAAAACACATCTAGACATAAGTGTTTCACAATTCTTTTAGATACCAGTGATTTTGTTTTTCCCTTGATGCTGGCTTGCGTGGCTGCAGAGAAAGGTGGAGGAGGTCTTTTTCAGCCTTAAGAATGGCTTTGAAAGAAAACAACATTATAGGATTTGTGTGCACTCACATTTGTCAGTAGAGGGTGGTGGCTGTTGCTCCAGTTTTGCTGGTTTTGGAGTAGAGGTTATGTTTAGGCTGACAGAATGTGAAAATTTAGGAGTATGACAGCATTTTGTTTGTCCTTCCTACATTCCACAGCCTTTATTACCATCTCTGCCTGCATCATTTCTGCCACTATTTATTTCTTCTACCAACTGTGTGTGTATGGGAATGATGCATTTTGTTATTCTGTCTATTGTTAGACTAACAATATAGTTATGTTAATGTACTTGGGTGTTGACTAAGGATTTCTGGGCCTGTTTTTAAGGAAAGATTGAGGTGAAGATTTTAACCCGTAAAACAGCTGAGGAAGCGGGAGATCAGTGGCTCACTGAAGAGGATACAAAATCATTTAGAGAGCTTCTCATCAACCTTCTGGTATGAACCTATACGCACAACTATACCTGCAACATGTAAAAAGCAACACCTACCTGCAAGTTCACTAAAGCAGTCATATACGTAGAATCAAATTTTCTTCATCTTTTAAGATAAGAGTTCATTGCACAATAAAAAAAAACGTGACATGCTCACATTTACCCATCAGTGAGACCTCTTTGGTATTCCAAAACTTAGTCCACCTGGTCACAGTGAGGTACTAAAGAGAAAGCTTCATAGATACTATTTATCATGTGGTCACATTTGTGACATTTCTGTAAAATTTGGAGGGTAAGAAGGTTCATTGTAAATGGTGTGGCGATGCATGAAGCACAGCTCACACAGAAGTCACTTTCAAAACAAGCAGCTTTCTAATGGTCAGCGCAGTAAATTCAGGGAATTGTTTTTTGCAGATTATCTGATTTACTGAATATCGCCTGTGAAATTTCACACCTGACCACACCTTAACAGTTAATAATAACCGTGAAATGTGGGAAAGTTGGTCAAACCTTGTGCTGTTTTTAGCTGTTGGCACCTGAAATTTTTGCATATTTTCTGAAGAATCCCAGTATTACAAACTGCAGATTTCAGCACGGATTGTTTTGTGAACAGTTTGCTTTGTACAGAATTTTATACTGGATCCAACAGAAAACCCATTGTTCACATTTAAATATTAGAAGGTGGCATTTAAAGGCAAATATTAAAGGCAAAGCGGCAAAAAACGGGTCCGAGAAAAGGAGGACATGACCTTATGACTACTATTTAAGAAGCAAAACATTTTATTATTGTGAATTTAAATAATTAAAGAATGTGTGATGTGACCCTTATAATATAAACACCCTATATACTGTACATTTCAGTGTCTGTTAAGGAAAAATGTCCTCGTTTCTTACACTGATTCAACAGGTAAATAAATTGGTGTTTACTCTTTTGTGTGCAGACAGGAGGTACGGAAGAAGTGTATAAAGAGCAGAAGAGACAGCAAGAGTTGGAGAATAACTACAAATTTGTCTGGGGAGAAAAACAGGAAGAGAGCCAGTCCACAGGAAACAGTGATTCTGATGAAGCAGACTTTTGAGCCTTTTCCTCTTCTCTCAAGCACTGTTAACCTCAAGAAGGGCAGCCAGCATTCTCTGAACTATACACTGCCTGGTCGTCTCATGCATCGCAACCAAACTGCTCTCTCAGACCGTTTAAGTCATGTGAGCCCTGTGATGGGTTCAGTCAACTGCCGTGAATTCTGATTATCCTGTATGAGCATCTGTGAATGGTTTATATCTTGCTTGATTTCAATCTTGGATTTTTTTAAACAAATATACAAATACACACATTTCAGTTGTGTTGCTCTTTGTCTGTGTGTGACAGGCTGTGACAGATCTTTCTTCTTTCTTACATGCAGACAAAATATCAGTTAGTATGCATGTCAAAGTTTGTTTTGCAAAGACAGTCTGAACTAACATTTACAAACGTTGATTTTGTTTGTCTTGGTTGCTTTTGAATGTCAGAAAATCTGGATTCAATGGATGCCTTTGATATCCACAGTATGGCGGTAGAGCTTGACGATGCAAGTTGAATGAAAGATTAGCCAATTCATGTAAATAGAAGCACTGTCCTGCCACTATTTTCTTCTGGCACATAATTCATATGTTTTGTTTTGCAAATATTGTTTGGCCACAAGTTCACAACTGTGGGAAACGTCTAAAGCTACTTTCTCCAACAAATCCTGAGCCTGACCCTGGCCTAAGCAAATAATTTAGTGTACTGCTTCAGTTTTGTCTCAATTCATCTTTTTTGACAAGTTTGTTTGTGCAGACAGCCCAGTTATAAGATGCAAAGTTAGTTTAAAACCTGGACGAAAACTGTTGCCAAACATTTGGAATCTACTGCATTTAGCCAGTGCTTTCATGTCGCCAGCAGACAAGGACTCTTTTTGATGTAAATGTTTTGAATGATCATCATACTTTAGTCAGTTGCAAATAATGTTGCTACAGCATTCGATTTGTTATAATTTGTGATAATTTAAGGCATACTTTCAGTTTCTGTTTTCTAATGTAAGCACACTTGCCCTTTTGTGAGGGATTGAGTGGTTAAAGCTGCAGTAAGCAATTTATCAAAAAAATAAAAAACCGATACCAATAAAATACATCTTGAGATGTCATCGCATTATCTCTGTGAAAGCCCCTGTATTTGGAAAACAGTAAAATAAAGAAGAAAAAGAATGACAGCGGGCCATGCGTGTTGGCCAATCAGAACCTGGTGGCATACGTTTTGCGCCCGGGCGGGACTACTTGTTCAGTTCAATTCAAGTTTATTTGTATAGGGCTTTTCACGATACAAATCGTTGCAAAGCAGCTTTACAGGAAATTAAGTTTCTACAATATATTTAGTAGTAGCTTATCAGTGGTGACTATGTCAAGTTGATGTACATATGGCAGAAATGTACGGTAAAAATCAGTTAATGACATAATCAAACAGACGATGAACACTGTTAACAGCAATAATTATGTTGCAATCAAACTTATAGCAAAATTTGGTAGTTCTGTGTGTTGTTTCAGGGTTGGCATCATCTGAGGTCCTCTGAGGAGTTGGCATCATCCCTGGTAAAGACACTACACCTGGTAAAGACACTAGCCGCTGCATTTTGGACTACCTGTAGCTTGTTTATTGAAAATAGTTTAGTATCATCAGCATAACAATGGGAACTAATCCTGTATTTTCTAATTGTATTACCAAGGGGAAACATGTATATTGAAAATAGCAGAGGACCTAGGACAGAGATCCTTGTGGCACTCCATACTTTACTGGTGATAACTGAGATGACTCCTCGTTTAAATAAACAAAGTGCCAGTTCACTAGTTGTGGTTTCAAGCCCCTGCTCCTTTAATTGCCGACAGGTGCCCTTTCGGTCTGGTGTTCTGGCGATTTGTGCTACCCCGCTCAGATTGTGCTATCTCCCATTAAAAAGATAGGTAGCACAAATCGATAGCGAAAAATGCTACCTATCAGATTGTGCTACCAGCATTTTATTCATGTGGTTTGAGGCTTTTTTTAATGTCCATACCTCCCTGATAGCACACATATATCTCGGAGACGTCTATTTGACGTCTGCATTTACATCTGGAAGACGTATTTTTTACAATGTTTGCTCATCTGCAATACGTCTATAAGACGTTTTCTATCAGATGTCAAATAGATGTCTATTAGATGTCTTTAAGATGTTTATGATTTAGAATGTATGTAAAATTGACATCTTACAGACGTCTGTTAGATGTTTGTACACAGCAGATGCTTTCCAGATCAAGTGATCTTTAACAGACATCTTGCAGACGTATGTGTGCTATCTAATAACCGTGTCATCCGCAGCTCTAAACTTGGCGCCGGTGTTCTGACGATTTGTGCTACCCACTCAGATTGTGCTACCTCCCATTAAAAAGATAGGTAGCACAAATCGATAGCGAAAAATGCTACCTATCAGATTGTGCTACCAGCATTTTATTCATGTGGTTTGAGGCTTTTTTTAATGTCCATACCTCCCTGATAGCACACATATATCTCGGAGACGTCTATTTGACGTCTGCATTTACATCTGGAAGACGTATTTTTTACAATGTTTGCTCATCTGCAATACGTCTATAAGACGTTTTCTATCAGATGTCAAATAGATGTCTATTAGATGTCTTTAAGATGTTTATGATTTAGAATGTATGTCAAATTGACATCTTACAGACGTCTGTTAGATGTTTGTACACAGCAGATGCTTTCCAGATGAAGCGATCTTTAACAGACATCTTGGTCTTGTTGAGATAAATAGTTTAGTATCATCAGCATAACAATGTCGAACATCACCTGACCAAACCCGGAAAACAGGTCTCATCGCTTCCGCTTGTCGGAGAACGTGTTAACAGCCGTATTAAATAATAGCGATATATATGGATATACTTTTTGGATATATTTTAAGATAATCAGTTAAACTAGCTAGCTGTTTTTATTGTTTACGTTTTATTCCATTTCTATTGAATAAAGTCTACATGTGAAAATAAAAATAAAAAAACTTTTAGATATCAGTCCGCATATGTGATGGACATTGGTTATGATCATCATTGGTATCTACTTTGAAGGCATCTTGAGTAAAACTGCTTCATATTTAACGAAGCATATGCAAAACACTTAAACCGGAAGCGACGAGACCCGGTTAACAGAATACGGAAGTCTGTTGCACATAACCCCTATTGTTGTTGCAAAACCGCCACCTCTACCAATCCAACGGGGCTCATGCTTATAACAGAAGCTTGGTGGAGTAGGCTCATTTAGACCAATATAATCATTTGGTTTGAGCAAGGTTTCAGTCAAGCAGAGTACATCAAAACTAAATTAAACAAAACTACTTGTTTGTCCAAACAGCGGAACGCTGGGTAATTGTTGGTCAAATTTTCAGCGGCTCAGAAAAATGCTTACAACAGCTTTGGGTTTTCAAAGGTCACCACGAGATGCACAATTGTACATTTTGGTACTACTAAAGAAATGTTTCTCAGAAACCTGTTAAAAATGCATGCGTGGGAGCGATGACTGAACAATAAAATGTACGATATGCTGTGGTCTACAATAAAAATAATAATTCACAGGTTTAAACAATGTTAAGTAGCCTTGAAGTCTCACACATTCAATTTACAAGCTCACATCGTGTCTTCTGAGCATTGTGACAAAACGCCTTTTCATTCTGGTCACAATTTTATTGTTAGTATAATATATCAACAGCTAGTATATTCATATAAATAAAAGTTAATATACAATCATTACAAAATATACCCCCGTTTCTGACAGCTTTCAAATGAAAAGCTTGCTGCAGTGAGATCTAGGGAGTTGAGTAAATGCCTATATCAGAGATACACTTTAAAAGAAGGAATACATTTATTAAATAGGTGTAAAATTATTAACACAATAAAAGAATAAAGTAATAATGATTATGATGAAATTGTAATAGGAAATAAGTTTAAACATTATTTAGATCAATAATTTATAACAAGTGAAAAGTGTTCCAAAGTATTGTATCTAATAGATGAAGTAGGGAAAGTCAGAAGAAAAACGATATCTGCGGATTGCAAGAAAGGAAGAAAAGCAGAAGAAGGGAGAAGTAGTAGTAAAGAAGTAAAGGAAAGTGTGAAAAAAAATTAAGAATCAGAGTAGGTACAAGGAATATGCAGGAAACTTACATCCTCCCAAATTGGTGTTTATGTCTAATAAGAAACGGTCAAATAGACTTATTCATTATGTCACATGTTGTTGTATCGACTACAGATCAGGTTAGGCTAGGTCAGGGGTAGGCAAGTTGAAAGATGTCCAATATCTAACAGAACACCAGTAGAAGATGTAACTTTCAAACATATAAAATGTGCATAACATACATAATTTTGGAGAATACTACAAATATCACATAAGAACATAAATCAAACAAAGCAAAAGATAAACATAAATGAATCACAGTATTTGAATATGAATATAGGATTAGGATCATTATAAGAAGCATAAATCAATAAGTAATAAATCACATAACATTGATTATTTGGATACATAATTTATACATCAGTTAATAATGCTTGATTTGAAAAAAAAAAAAGTTATTAAAATTACTTATACATTTTGTTAATTTTCGCATAGGGTTGTGCTCATAAGCATTTGAGGAAGCAGACACGACACGACTTGAACGCTCTCAAACCTTCACCCGATTACAACCGGCTAGACTAGGCGTGATTGATGTCGATCACAAGAATCTTTCAAACTTTTCTCGACGTGATTCTTTTGGCTCCCTGCCTTCACTTGCCGGAATGTGTTCCACGGTTGGATACATGTGGTCCAATCATAACCCGCCGTTCAAATGACATCATCGTTCAGTTTAAGATTGACAGTCGATCCATCCAATCAAATGCGCTTCCGTATGTCTTGTATTAGTTGTGACGCGAACAGTTGAGTTCACAGTTCCTCAATCGTTTCGAGAATGGTGTAGTCGAAAAGATTTCCTTTATTTTTTTGTTGAAATAAAAGCGACACAACTTAGTGGGATGGGTGTGTGTCACTGTCCACGAAACAAAGTTTGACAGGGAGTAGCTCTGAAAAGGGTCGGCTAGTTATAATACCGAACTGAACCGCCCCCATACCTCTCGGCTTCTACTTGGTGGTGAACAATATTCAGTTAACATAGGAAGAGATAGGAAGCACGTTGCTAGTTAGCTTGAAGTAAAACCTAATATTATCCCCCAAAGCAAATTTGTATGGGTCAGAAAATAGCCAGGACATGATTTTGAAGCCGATGTACATGATTAAGCTGTCAGATTTCTTGGATTTAAGTTGAAAACCACAGCTATGCTGTTATGCTAGCTCTCTGAGTTGGACTGAGATGGCCTCAGTGCCGAATCCTGCAGTTTTTCTCACTTCTGTTATGGAGGAAATAAGCTGTCTGGTAAGATTATGTATGTCACCTTGTTACCTAAGAAAGGCTAAAAGATTTGCTCTGGTACTTCTGCTGTAATAATGACAAAGCTGCTTGTTTTAAAACTTAAAAAAAAAAATCAGAAATAGAAAAAAAGTGTTCATAGATTACAATTAATTTTGTCATTCAAAATTTGTATGTTCTTCAATAATAACAAAAGCAACAGTTGATGATGTCACTTTCGTATTTTCTGTATTTCGTCTAAACATTTTAGGGTTTAGTTATTTAATACAATTAGGCCCCCTTAGTTCACTACTATTGTGCTAGTAAACAATTGACATTTTTTAAATGACGATCTTGTATATTTTACGTCTCAAAATTGTCAGGAGAACTAAAGACAAATTGATTATTGGATGAACGCCGATTACACAACGCCTGATAGTGCTGTCTAAATTTAAACTAATTTCCCAATGTAAAAAAATTAATCCAGCATAATTTTCCAGTGGAGACGTTTAGCTGTCATTAGTTGTATCCTGGTATGACGACGCATGCTGTTTTCTATTGCAGTGTTGTCATAATCAGTCATAGATCATGGAGCTGCTGTCACGCAGACTCTACGCGCATAACATCGGGTTTATTTTCGATTTTTATTTTATTTTATTTATTTATTTGTATTAATGAGATCTGAATCGTGAACGTAGCATATTGACAGGTTTGACGAACACTGCGCCGTCCTCTGCTGGCTGTAGTTAGTGGTTTTGTGTTTCTGTCTGTCTTCTAAATAGTCACTCTGAGGAGGTGATTGTCTCTACATACAGAGCTCGTGATGAAAGCTCTCGGCGCGCGCTCCGCGTTCTACGTGGGCTTTGTGGTGGGCACGTGCACCCTGTACGTGCTTCTGCGTCAGGTTGGGTTCACGCGGAACGTGGGGTCTGTTGAGCCCGAGGCCCACAAGAAAAGTCTGCTGGAGATGGTTGAAGAAGAAGACAAGAACTGGAAGAAGGAGAGGTTGGCTCTCTTCAACCTCAATCATCCTCACCATACAGGTAAATACAATGTAGAAATGAATGCTTATAATAAGCAAACACAATATATTCGTAGTATGAGCACTACAAGTGAAACTCCGTATCTATAAAGTGCCACAGTGTATATTAAATCGATCAATGGCCCAGAAATGATCCAAACCTTTATGACTGTCATATTTGGAACCTGAAAGAAGATAATAGGCAGAATGACAAAACATGAAATGCAAGTGAATAGTAGGAAATCAAGTCATACAGGTTTGGTACAACATGAGGTGAGTAAATGATGGCAGAATTTGAATCTTTGTTTTTTGTCCTTAAGCATATAAGGTAATTGTGTGTATCGGGCCTGAATAACTTAAATAGCATTTAAATAAAATACATTCCTTGTGCTCTGTTGTTTCACCTGTACAACTTGTTTTGCATGGTTTTGTTGGAAACCATAATATGGAAATGATCCCCTAAATTACAGTCATATTCAAATTTTTTTTAGAAATATGTTGTTTGTCAGGTCTTATGATCCACAAAGAACAAGTATTTTGTGAATCTGCCAGTTAATGTAAAAATAAATAAATAAAGGCATTCCCAAAAGAGGTGTGTTAGACTGGTAAAGCCAGATGATGTATATACAGTGCTTCAGCTTTTACACCCTTTTATTGATATGACTTGTGGATATAATTTAAAATAATATAAAAGAGTCAGCCACACCTACCTAAAACGGCTCGTTCTAACACGCCCCCACATATCTACATCACTATGTGGGAAGATTTGCATAACGCCGCCCAAATGTTCACGCAAAGAAAGAAGGCATAACTTTTATTCTCGCTGTAGTATTGTTGTTGCCGCCGCCATGTCGTGAAGGCGCTGTGTTTCGTTGTGAAAGCGAAACTACTTTGTTTGGCCTTCCAAAAGAGGACAATATCTGCTTCGTCATGCCTAGAGCTGATCCGTGCTGGTTGCTGAGGAAATACTACAACTTTGGGCTGTGGAGTCCAGCCCAGGGTCGTCACATGTGGTTGCCGCAAGCCCTCCGGACGCTCCTTCGTCGAATCCGCCGCCTCTGCTCAC
>NW_015555746.1:1786034-1799200 GCF_001515605.1 Sinocyclocheilus anshuiensis
TTTTTTTTACCTTAAACCACATAAACACATTTCATTACACCAAATACACAAAATAATGTTCTTTTTACCTTTAAAGGGTTCATTTCGCCAAAATAATAAAATGTCATCATTTACTCACACCCTTATGTCGTTCTTCATCTTTGAAACACAAATTAAGATATTTTTAATGTCTGTCCATGGAAAGTCTCCGCAACTAAAACTTTATTCAATAAAAACATTTTAAATGACATAATCCATATGAGTCGAGTGGTTTAATCCAAGTCTCCTAAAGAGACACATTTACTATGTGATGAAAAGATTTAACTTAGGCTTTTATTCACATTCAAGCCTAAATAGTTTATTCACATTTTATTCACATTTTATTCAGCACCTACGGTTGAGCTGCCAATGACAATATTTAATGTGATCTATATATGTGCATTGACCGATGTTTATATGTGAATATGAATAAAATATTTACACTTTAATTTCAGAAGACTTAAAAAGCACAATTCATTTGAATTACTTTTACAGTGTCATCTTGTACTTTTGATGTTTTCAATGGATGGAAAAAATGAGAGAACAATCTTCATTTATGTTCCAGAAGATGAACTAAAGTCTTATTGCCTCGGAATGACATTAGGTTGACAAAATGATGACAGAATTTTCATTTTTCAGAAAACTATCACTTTAAAAGTTCCTGCATTGTGCTGTCAAATGATTAATTGCGATAAATCGCATCCAAAATAAAAGTTTTTGTTTACATAATATATGTATGTGTACCGTGTATATTTATTATGTATATATAAATACACACACATGTATATATTTCAGAAAATATGGTATTTTTATATATTAAATATATTTATTTATAATATAAATTATATGAATATAAATATAGACATGTAAATATTTTCAAAATATATACTGTATGTGTGTGTATTTATATATACATCATAAATATACACAGAACACACATATTATGCAAACAAAAACTTATCGCGATTAATCGTTTGACAGCACTAATTTTGACATGAATTTTTATTCTCACTAGCATCTTTCACATTCAAAATATTCTTATCTGCTTTGTAGCATGTGATTTTGGTTTGTTTTGAGTATTTTTCTGAGTAATCATTGTCTGTCTCTTGTAGGTGAGGATGGCACTCTGGCTGACGCTCTCTATAAGCGTGTACGCATTTTGTGTTGGGTCATGACTGGCCCTAATAACCTTGAGAAGAAAGCTCGGCACGTGAAAGCCACGTGGAGTCGCCACTGCAACATTGTGGTCTTCATAAGCTCTGTGGACGACCCTGATTTTCCTACGGTTGGCCTAAACACCAAGGAAGGTCGGGATCAGCTGTACTGGAAAACCATTCGTGCTTTCCACTACGTCATGGACAAGCACGGGGACGAGGCAGACTGGTTCCTCAAAGCGGATGACGACACTTACGTGGTCATCGACAACCTGCGCTGGATTCTGGCCAGCCACTCTCCAGAGGACCCGGTGTATTTCGGCCGGCGGTTTAAGCCGTACGTAAAACAGGGCTACATGAGTGGCGGTGCTGGTTACGTGCTTAGCAAAGAGGCTCTGAGGAGGTTTGTTGTGGGCTTTCGCACCAAAGTGTGCACTCACACTAGCTCAGTGGAGGACCTAGCTCTGGGTCAGTGTATGGAGAAGATAGGCGTTGTGGCAGGAGACTCCAGAGACACCTTAGAAAGAGAGACATTCCATCCTTTCGTACCAGAGTCCCATCTCACTGGTACATTTCCTAAGACCTTCTGGTACTGGAACTACTGTTATTACCCCATTGTGCAGGTGAGTCCGAATTCAGTGAAGATTGCCTGATATCTATTCTGAAACCTAGTAAGCTGCCTACCTAGACGGCATCATAGGCTCCAGTAGTCTCCTTCATCAATATATATATATATTTTTTTTTTGCTTGGAGCATCATGTATTGAGAACAGTTTATAGTTGTTGTTTTTTTTATCAGATAGCCATAGCTTATTTATTTCATGTTTTATTTGTTAGGGACAGATACAATAAACATAGATGAAAATGTAAAAAACAGTCAGCTTGATCTTCCAGTGAAAGGATAGACTTCTCTCTGGTGACATATGACAGACTTCATTTTGTCAGCTTAAACACACCCCTTTTTGCAATCGACTGCAAGTTTGCATTCAGATCTGCCTCCGTCCAATCAACTGAATGCCCACCCTACAGTTTTTTTTCTTTTTTGATAATCTGTCAAACTTGGATGTATGTCATAATACAGAAGAAAAAATGTATTTTGTGGCATTATGACTTTGTTTCAAATCAGTCACTTTTCAGTTAAGATGCTACCTGTGTAGACAGTGAAGAGAGTCGTATTAAAGGTGAAAAATCAGACTCAAGTCTTTCTACGTTTGCATTTAGTGCACCCTGAGGGTGTGAATCTCACCCTTTGCATACATTCTATTTAAATAAATGACGCACAAGAACATTTACTATGTGCTTTTCAAGTCAAAAGCCACTAATCCCTGTGTCACTGCAGTCCCGAGTGAGTACAAGTTTGTTTTGGCACAGATCAAAGTCTACTGAGTGAATTTTGCTTTACTTTAAGCGCTGTTGCCTGACGAAATAAAAAATAAGAAAAGACTAGCTTATAGTTAAGAGTTTTAAAAAGTAGAGACAATTCTGTCATTATTTGCAGTATTAATACTTGTTTTGATACTTTTACTTATTTATTTATTTATTTTGCTTGGAACACAAAGGGGGAAAAAATCATAGTTTACTCATACTGAACGTCACCAAACTCGTTAGATGTTTCTGATAGTCGTGTTTTAATTGAACACAAAAGTGTTTGCATAATATGGGCTCTTTTCCATTCTTTTACACTGAATGGGGACCAACATTTTCTTGCTTCAAAAGAATGCAAAAGCACCATAAAAGTTATTGATTTGAATGGTGATTTATATGCCAAGTTGAAGTCAGGAACTTAAATTATGTTCTTAAAAAAAAAAACTTGTCCCTTTTAGACTTGCACTCTATTCATTTACTGCTTGTTTTCTTAACAAAAAACACTAACACTAGCTTTTCTAATCTTCTATATTCTATCTATTTGTTTTTCTTTTTATTTATTATACAATTAACAAAAGCAAAAAAGGCCTCTAACACTAGCTTGCTCTATTCTTTTTCTATTCGATCTGTTTTTATTATATAATTTCTGTTATTATATAGCCTAATTAAAAAAAAAAACCTTGCTACATGTACTGCGTTAAGCTAACTGAAACTTGTTATAGCACTTGCATATCATTGCTCTTTTGTTGATTTTGATTGATTCCATTGTCCTCATTTGTAAGTTGGATAAAAGCATCTGCTAAATGAGTAAATGTAAATGTAAGTCATTTTTCACTAAAAATCATCTTCCAGTAACTGCTGCAACTGTATCCTTGAGGAAGAACCAAATCAGTGTGATTTGATGTATTATAATCAGTCTATATAATATTTTTTATTATAACTTTATGGTGCTTTTTATTAATATTAAAAGATGCAGTCCACTTTCATTTGAACTGCCTAAAAAAAGAGCTATCAGTATTTTATTAAAATGAAAAGCAAGACGTGGGTTTGGAACATTATGGCGAGTACGCAGTTACAGGTTATATATAATAATATAATATATTCATATAATAATATATTCTTTCTCTCTGTTTTTCTCAGGGCCCACAGTGTTGCTCAGACCTGGCTGTTTCTTTCCACTATGTGGATGCGTCACACATGTACCTGCTGGAATACTACACTTACCACTTGCGTGCCTTTGGCTACAAATACCGCTATCAGCCCCCTGAGCCCAGTGTCATACAAGACTTAAATGCTCCAGCCCCAGACAAAGTGGAAATCGGAGACATAGAGGAAAAGCTGGGGGCAGAAGAACAGGAAGGAGAAAAGAAATCCCTCGAGCATAATGAAAAGTTATAGCAGGTTTTTGCGTAGGAATTTTTACAAGTAACATTTAAAAAGAACTGTTTTGGGGATGGTGTCTTAAAATATCTTCTATATTGTGCCACAGAAATGTGTGCATGACATGTTTGCGTGATTTAATGAACTGGTACAGTTGGGAGTGTGTTCCTCTTAATAATGCAATTGTATGCGAATGTTTAAATATGACCGTGCGGAATTGTATGACATGAAGGTTTAGACTTGTGTGTAGGACCCTGCCTTAATAGTATAATAACATTGGGTAATATTTTGGGGCCAGAAGCAAGGATGCCTCTGCATTCGTTATACTTTGCATTCATTTCTAATTTGTATTTCTTTGTATAAAAATATGAGTTTGCTCTGCACTGTCATCATAAAGACACAACCATGTATGATTTAACAGCAATGCCATAAGAAAAAGGGGTCCTGATTTTGCTTTTTTTGCTCATTCCCTTGAATTAGTGCCTCTGCTCTGATCCAGAAAAATCATGCATTTCCATATGTCCCTGGACCACGTTTGTATTGAGTTTAGGCAATATTTAAACACAGCAGCTTATAGATTTTGTAGCTTGCAAACAAATTCAGCAAACATTCAAGCTCCAGCTCTGTTTTCTCTACACAGTCTACAATACCTTTGCCAAAGTTGAACATGCACAATTTACTTTGACTAAGATTACATCGAAATAAAAATTAACCAGGATGTAGTCCTTCAACTGACACCAAAACAGCTATTACCCTTCTCTGAAAGTTAAAGAGATAGTTCACCCAAAAATGAAAATTGTCATTATTTACTCTTCCCAAAGTTGCTCCAAATCTGTATGAGTCTCTATGAGAAGATACTGCAAAGAATGTAGGTAACCAAACTGTTTCTGGTAGCCATTTACTTGTATAGTACGGAAAAAAATACTATTGTGGTCACTGACTACCAGCAATTGTTTTGTTCTTCAAAATATCTTCCTTTGTGTTCAGCAGAAAAAAGAAGTTCATACAGGTTTGGAACAACATGAGGATGAGTAAATGATGACAACATTTTCATTTTTGGGTGAACTACCCCATTAGGAAAGTTTCAAGAATACGGATTAGTAAGATTCTGTTGGCTGGCCCAATAGTTCATGAGTGCCTGGGAAAGAAGTAAAGGTAGCAAGGTAGATAAGACCGTGTAAGTATACACAGTTTTTTCCCCATGCTAATGGGAATTGTGGTCTTATAGATTAATGGTGTAGTGTAACACGCTGTGAAGTAATGCAGCTTGTGAGTTATTGGAACTGACCACATAATGCTTTATTTAATTGTTTGCAGTGTGACTGTGGAGGTTTTTGTTTATCTGGGATTGAATGTCAGGTTTTGCTTTGGTTCACACTGCCAGTGTTGTAACTCCTACAGCAGTCTGTGCGTGAGATTAGACGTGTTGATTTTGAAGTTGATATAGCCGCTTGTCCAGGGTGGTGAAATTGATTCAGTTTCTTGTGGTGTGTGCTTTATGTCTCAATTACTCAATTATTTGTGTGTATTTGCTGTACTTAAAGGGATAGTGCACTCAAAAATGAAAACTCTGTTATCATTTACTCACCCTCATGTCATTCCAAACCTGATTATATTTCTTTTGAGAAACAAATAAAGATATATGTATTCTTTTTTTCATGATTGGACCCTTGGAACAAAACATTATTCAGCATATGTGTTGAAAAACATGAGGCTGAGTAAATAACAGTGTTCGTTTTTGGTTGAACTGTCCCTTTAAATGTGCTGGTTTTGGTACGTTTTCTGAAAGGACCCTTTTACAATAATGCACACTAAATGTGTATCATTCAAATTCACTTTTTTTTTAAATTCCAGTATGATAGGATTTGAGATAAAGCTGAGAGTTAAATCAGAGGCAGCAGTGCTCAAACTCTTGCACGTGCAGATATTTTGACTGCGCTATATAGTTTGACACCACGATTATGAAGGAATTCAAGGTTCATTTTATTTTGAACTGGAAGTGAGTTTATTTTAATACCAACCACTTTTGTCCTTAGACCACTCCAAGCACAAAGTCACTTTTGCTTTTGTCATAGAACTGAATGATTTTGAAGTGACTCAAATTAGCAAATACAAATACATACAGATATACAGTTTATGTTATTGGTAAAATTATCCTCATTTTAGTTGCTAATCAAATTCTGTGTACATCTTGAAATTGTTAATGGAATGATTATGGTTTTGACTAAACATGATTGCTTTACTTATCAATGAGTATTCAGTAATACATGGTCTGAATTAAGCTATAGGGAAATATCTGTGAAATTGCCAGAGTAATGGAAATGTTTGCAGTATTCTGTACTAGTCTGTTGATTCAAAGAGGAAAAGCACACTTGAGTTTGCGCCATCCACTTTAAGTATGATCTAATAGTTGTTTTTTGGGGGGTAAATTTCCATTATTTCAAAGAGAAGTTAGCCATGAAATGTTTGAACATGCTCATATTTTCCTAGTATGCTGATGATCTTCCTTAGAAAAGCTCTGGCTAAAATTCCCTTGTAAACGTTCCCTTTACAGAGTTTACTTTGTAAGTTGACTTAAGTTTGCATATTTCAGATCCTCAACAGAGAGAAAGACATGCAAATCTTAAGATGAGAGACGTTGCATTGATTGAGCAAAGTGTTTTGCCAAATTGCGTTGACTAAGAAGGCCCATAGAAATTTGCTTCTGCACTCTGGGAGATGTGTAATGGATTATATAATGAAGAGGGAACCCAACTTGTCAGAAATGAAGCAGAACCATTCATAGTGCGAACATCAAAACCAGCAATGCATTTCTGAATTCATGCGTTCCATGCCCTTGTCTTTAATCCAAAGGTATATGTGTTCCTTTCTTATTCTCTTTTGTCGGTAGGGTCTTTTATGTACAAAGGGAATCCTGTACAGTACTTCCACAGCAGTCTTTTATTTATAAAAAAAGAGTGTGAGACAAATGTGTGACAAGAATAATTCAATGAGGAACAATAACCAGCATATTAAATAAAGACTTATTTTACATTAAACAGTTTTTATGTGGCCTCTTCTATGAATAAGTAAATAAAATAGTATTTTTGCAGCACTTTAAATAAGCATAAAATTAATAAGGTATGAGCAAGAAAATTTACAACGTGTACCTTATGTATTCTTCGGTCTTCCTACATCTGTCTTTTCATCCCAGGATTGTTGTCATTCCTGAAAACTAAGTAAATCTATCAATACATCCTTTTGTCTGATTTAAGTCTCGTGCATTCTGTACTCAGAAATCTTAATGGCGTAAATGTAAGACTTTTTATCCTACATAAAAAGAGATGAAATATACCACAATGAACGCACTGACAATAAACTGAAACTCATACAGCTTAGTTATCGTACAAAGACTTTTTCTTCAGAATGGCAGAATTGCATGGTGGATGAGTTCTGGACTGAAGAAGTTAGGCTTCATACACCACAGCAAAACCTTCATGAAAAACAACAACAATGCAATAAAATCAATAAAGTTATGTAGAAACCTCTGATAAAAATGACTTATGTTGATCATCAGCAATTCATCAACTCTGACTTTAATGCGACCGTTCATTTGAACTCAAGGTAAACTTACAAATTCTCACCTCTGCCTTCTGTCCTTTAAGAAAATGTTGCCTCTTCTCTGTCCTCTCCAAGCAGGAATAGCTGGTAGTCAAAACAAATAATATAAGGCTTGGTATTTTTTAGATGCTCATTTACTACAATTCTATATAGTGGCCACTAGAGGTCAGTGTATTCGCTGCAGAGTTCTTGTATGTCACTCATTCTGCACTGTGCAAATTTCAAACGCTAAAGCGTGGTATATAGGTTTGCTTGCGCATGGTGACATAAATATAGACGATAAATAATAAATTAACCTCAAATTATTGCAATTTCCTATTTACTCTTTAGATTGACAAATATTGACCACCGTTTACATGTCCTGTCACAGACTTACCAGACACAGTGTTTCTCCGTCCTAACAATCCAACAAAGATGTCATTCATATTAGCTGCAAAAGACCAAAGAGAAAAATCTCATCAAGCTCTGATGTTACTTTAATTAATAATAGGTGTATGTTAATGAAGAAAACTGGAACTTACGTCTAAATGGTGGATTTGTGTCACGATTTGTTCCTGTGAAATAAAAATGAATAATAAATCCAACATAAAATACCATTGGCCTTGAAGGAATAGCTCTCAGTTCTGTCATTTACTCATCCTCAAGTTGTTTTAACCCTTAATGATTATATTTTTTCTGTGAAACAACAACATGAAGGTGAGAAAATTATGTCCTAATATTGTGCATTTTTAATAGGGGCCTACTGTTAAAAGCAAATTTCATCATTCATATGATTTAGTTTCCCTGTGTCTCACCTGCGCTCCTCCTGCCCATCAGGCCAATAAAACTGTCATAATCTATATCATTATATCGTTTCTCATAGCGCTCAGACTGGGGGCCGCTGTTGTCCTGTACAGAAAACACAAACAGGATCGCAAATGAAAGTCTGACTCAGTAACATGAAGACTCCGGACTGTGATGATCATTAAAGTTATAAAAACAACTGGGAACTGCTTTGAAAAACTGATTTTACGATACAATAAAATAATACAATAAAGCAGTGAGTGGTAGATTTTTTTTGGCATTTTTATGTGTGTGTGTGTGTGTGTGTGTGTGTGTGTGTGTGTGCATGTTTATGTGGTTTATGAGGACACAAATTTGTATAATAACATGGGTATGACATAGGTATTACAACGAGAAGGTGATTTTGAGGACATTTTCAGTGTCCCCTTAATTCAAAAGGCTTATAAATAATTCAGAATGAGTTTTTTTGAAAATCTAAAAATGCAGAAAGTTTCCTGTAAGGGGTAGGTTTAGGGGTAGGGTTGGTGTAGGGCGATAGAAAATACGGTCTGTACAGTATAAAAACCATTACGCCTGTGGAGAGTCCCCATAAACCATAAAAACAAACCTGTGTGTGTGTGTGTGTGTGTGTGTGTAAAAACCTGTATGCCTGTGTGTGTAGTTTGCCAGTGTGGACACTCATGACTGAACCTCTGTTTGAGCTCATATTTAACAGTCAGATATCACATCAATAGAGCCATTTAGGTTTTAATAGAGTCATTATTATTCATTCTAGCCATCTCCATACATTCTTTCCGTATCGGTTGAATTTTTATGTGGTCATATTTCCAGTATACATATAGCCTAACCGAATATTAAATGGAAAAAACATACTACAATAATAAACATCTATAATAGCCTACTTAAATATTCTCTATTCTCTATTAATTTTGTCCTCCAAACTAAAATTTAGATTTTTGCAATCGGCTACCTGTTGAGTAAACAAGTGACCCCACAATCAAAATACACTAGCATATATTATGCTATTGTGGAAGGTAATTATATATATTCACAGTATATATGTAAATAGTTAGATAGATTTTTTTTTTTCCCCCGGAGGAGGTGTTATTTAGAATGTAACTTTTAAGTAGGCTATTAACTTTTATTCAATTTCAGTGTGACAACTAGCCCTATTATATTCTTAGGCACATCGCGCACCTTTTCATCTCATAGAGCAAGTCCGTCTAACAAACCAATGTTATCCTTTTTAAAGTGTCGTTTAACGTGAGCTTACCGTGAATGACGGATAGTCGAGCGCACAGCGCGAGGGTCGAGGACACGCGAGCATCAGCAGCACATGAGAGAACAGTACGAGCAGCCAACCGCAGGACATCCTCAGATCCACACCTGCGCCAAACTTTATTTAGAAAGTCCAAACCAAACAATTCTTTCTTATAAAGCTAGCATAATTTGATCAAAGAAGTAATAATACCTTTTAAATACACTGAGATGAGCGGGAGTTCAGGAGGATGATGTCCAGTTGTGTCTTTCCAGAGCTGTAAAGACTCGCAGGTGGGCGCGTTCCTTTATTTGTAGCGTGCGTTCGCGCGCTCCGCTCACACAAGCTCGGGCAAGCTGGCTCTCCAATACGAACCAAATAATGATGCTAACATATTCTAGTGACGCGAAGTCGTTAACACACAGAGCCTTGACGTGTTTGTGCGGTCAGTTATACTACTACTAAACTCACACCTCATCTCAGTCTCGAGTTTCACGTAAAATTCAGTCCAGTATTGTCTATGCAGATTGACCTGTGGTTTATTATTTCTGTAAGATTTGTGAAGCAGTGATTAATGAGAAATTTTGTAGAGTATAGGCTTTACAGTTCATTATATACAGAATCATAAGTTGGCAAATGGACAAGGTTATTTGCATTGTGTTCTGGGAAATAGAGAGTGTGTGAGTTTTAGAAGATTCTTTATTCAGAAAGACGTGTTTGACAGAGGGTTCAACTCGTATTATTCAGTGGGATTATGAGTCATCTATACTGGTCATTCCATTTACTCCATCTCATTACAGATATGTCCTTGATTGGGACAAAGCTGTCGGTGAGTTATAGAAAAGGTGCTGCCTTGATTAAGATCTGTAGGAGCCTGATTGATGCTCATGGCTTTAAAGCAAGGCTTAGATTTAAAACTCTCTGAAACTGGAAGAAATATTCTTTAAAATATATACATTTGGTAAGAAAAATACATTTGACCTGTTGACCTCTTTAGGCTGTTTCTGTGTGATGATTGCTGTATATCTCTAATTTTCCTATACCTGTGAGACCGAGATGAAATCAAGATTGACATTTGCCATCAGACGCCTCCGTTCCAAACGGAGTAGTGAGTTTGTTGGTGTGTTAACAATAAAAGGGAGGGGGGTGAAGAAAGAGAAAATTAATTAAAATACTCACCATGACAACAGGAATGAGAGTTTCTTCCTGGTGTGAAAACTAGCCCCCTAGATGAATTCTTTCTTTCTTTCTTTCTTTCTTCATTTATTGCCTTTTAACATTAGATTTTATTGGCCTCCATGTTTTATAGGGTATGAAATTCTACTAAATTCATTTGCATAGAGAAGCCCTGAACCACTGAAGCCAATTAGTTTTTTTCAAATTATTTTTACTTCTCTCTTTTGATTCCTCAGCAAGCAGGAAAGCTCTTAATGATACACCGACGCACTACATTCCTCATGAAGCCGGATTTGCTGTATACAAGGGATGTGGAGCTGGAAAACAGGACTTTGAAGTGATTAAGTCTGGTTGTTTGCATTGAGAACAAATGATTCCTTCAGTTCTGAACATTTCCATACCATCAAAACAAGTGATTATTTACGATAGTCTTGTCAGTGGAAGCATGCATTCCCATAAGACTGATTTGTTCCTGCATTTGTAAGAAAGTGTTGCTTGTGTTTGCTGAAGCGGACGTGAAACATTAGTTCGGAAGTACACCCACACTCACTAGTCCAGTCAGTGCTTCTCAATGGTGAATGACACCTACCATCTTTTGCTTACGCAAATCAACTCACACACAAACACACACACACACACACACACACAGAATCACTCTCATTTTCTTTCTTATAGCCTAATTTCCTTGAATTTTTACTGTATTTCTGGTCTCATTCAGTCACCAAATATCGATTCACATAATGTGAATTACATTGTGTTCAGATTACAATGAACGACTGAATGCAAAGAAGTTCAATGCATGTTCATTGTTCAGACTTTGTTCTGCCAGTTGAAAAACCCCTTCACTATCATCATCACCATCATCTTTCTTTCTTATATTATTTACTATATCCAAATGTGGCATATAATAGTACACTTATTTTTAGTATATTTTATTTGTTTGCACTTTGTGTCAATGAAATTCAGCATTCAAAGGTTGCTTCCGTTCAACCCTCGCCCACCTACACGCTCTCACCCAAACACACCTTTGAGTCTTTAGATCAAGGAGAAAATAGTGGTTGAATGCTTCCTCTGTCCATGTTTTAAAAAGAAACTTTGATTGTCTGTCTCATGGTCAGTGATCATTGAAAGTACAGAGCATTTATCAGACTTCGTATCTTCATAAGCATAACCCAAAGTGACCTCAGTTACTGAAAACTTTGCAAAGACGATGCATCACTTTCCATCAAACATACATATGGCATGACAATGAGCAGAAGTGAGAGATAACTTGAATTTTTCAGTTTTCAGCATAAATTAAACCAAAGAATTTAACACTGCCATATTGCCGCTGGATGCGTTATACCACATTTTTAAGGCTGGACTGATTTAGGGGACAGTTCAAAACAAAAGAAGTAAATAAAATAAAATAAAATATATTCTCCCTGCCTCTGACACAGTATACTTACACAAGATTATGTGTGTGCATATGAATATGAATGTATGTGAGAGAGATTTGCTCATTGATTTAGTAGTAATGCATTACCCTATGCATGCCCCATCCTGAGGCTACTCCAGGTAATTTTGTGTAATCCAATTATAGCCATCCAATTATATCCAATTATGACTAAATAAGATTGCATCGAGTCCTATCTAACACATTTTACTACTCTGTGGCATCCATAATGACATGTAAACTGGGGGAGATATTTGACTTATGTTCTCACACATGAACACACACAAAAATCACCCAAAGCCCCCTTAATTGGTGATACTGGATGAGTTCCCTCTTAAGGGTTTATTAACACTTGATATGGCGCTGTGTGTGTGTGTGATCACTGCATGTGTGTCACATGTGACTCAAGTGTAAGAATCCCTTTGTGTTTTGGGCCAATAAGTTGACATGTGAAAATGAGAATCGCACTTCTGCATATTTCTGCTTGTACCTCACTCCTCCCACCCGTTTCTGTGTTTCTCACTTAAGTGAGAAATGATGGCATTGACGCTGGAGCCATTAGTGAAATTTATTAGGCCCCATGTAATCAGACAACTGTGAGCTGGTCTCAGTATTTCATAAGAGCGTCTCTGAACGCACAACACATTGAACCTTGAAGCAGATGGGCTAAAGCAGCAGAAGACCACAAAGTGCCACTCCTGAAAACAAGGCTACAGTTCACACTGGCTCACCAAAACTGGAAAAATAGAAGATTGGAAAAAGGTTGCCTGGTTTGATGAGTCTCAATTTCTTCTGCGACATTCAAATGGTAGAGTTAGAATTTGGCATAAACAACATGAAAGCACACATCCATCCTGCCTTGTATCAAAAGTTCAGGCTGGTGATGGTGGTGTACTGGTGTGGGGGATATGTTCTTGGCACACTTTGTGTTGGGGAAAGTTACTTTTAAAAGTAATGCATTACAATATTGCGTTACTTCCTAAAAAAGTAACTAATTA
>NW_015555746.1:1799285-1821699 GCF_001515605.1 Sinocyclocheilus anshuiensis
AATGGGATTAAATACATAAAGGATATTTGTATTATTTAACATATTTAATTATTGCAGCTTTGAGTCATATTCTGAGTTGCTTTTAACTGTTTTTATACATTTTGAGGAAAACTAAATCTGATTTTTGAGTGAGTGAGATGAATTAATGCATGTTCACATTTATTCTAGAACTAAAGTAACATCTTACTCCCGATTTCTCTCAACAAGGGGACAGGAGAGCGTTCAATCAATAAATGGGAAAAAAAGTAACTGGTGTTACTTATTTGAAAAAGTAACTCAGATATTTTCTTGTAAATTAAAAAGTAATGCATTACTTTACTAGTTACTTGAAAAAAGTAATCTGATTATGTAACTCGCGTTACTTGTAATGCGTTACCCCCAACACTGCACTTTGAGCCACTCAGTACCTACTGAGCATCGTTTACATTCCACAGACTATCTGAGTATTGTTGCTGACCATGTCCATATCCTTTTATGACCACAGTGTACCCATCTTGTGATGGATACTTCAAGGAGGATGATGTGCCATGTCTCACTGCTCAAATCATCTCAAACTGATTTCTTGAACAAGACAATGAGCTCACTACACTCAAGTGGCCTCCAGTCACCAGATCTCAATCCAGTAGAACATTTTTGGAATATGGTGGAATGGGAGATTGGCATCATGGATGTGCAGCCAACAAATCAGCAACAGCTGCATCATACTATCTGGTCATGATAGACCAAAGTCCCTGAAGAATGTTTCCAGCACACTGTGAAATCTACGCCATGAAGAATCAAGGCAGTTCTTTGCCCAAATGCTAGTTCTTTGGCACAAAGATATTTTTGGCCCATTCCAACTCCCCACCCAAATGATTTGTTAGTTTCCTTTTGCTGACATCAGTCTGCAACGTCATCTATAGGAAATGTTTATCTGGCAATGCCTTTTGCTACACATGCTGTGCATAATTTGCATAATCTAAATCAGATTTAAATCTGGTGACTCGTGGTCAGTCTGATTATTGCACTGATTTCTGAGTAAAAAAAAACAGTTGTTGCAAATAAACAAAGACAGTTTTCCTTTACTTCATAGCCGTGGGAACATATTTTATCTGTGGGGGTGCTGGGGGGCAGGGCTTGATGTTGCAGGGCGGAGCCATGGTGGGGGATTTTTGACAAAATCCTATTAAACAGCCCAAACTCTTATAGATTAACATACACATGAGGACAGAGTTATATGCGAACCAATATACACTGAACAAAATTATAAACGCAACACTTTTGTTTTTGCCCCCATTTTTCATGAGCTGAACTCAAAGATCTAAGACTTTTTCTATGTACACAAAAGGCCTATTTCTCTCAAATATTGTTCACAAATCTGTCTAAATCTGTGTTAGTGAGCACTTCTCCTTTGCCGAGATAATCCATCCACCTCACAGGTGTGACATATCAAGATGCTGATTAGACAGCATGATTATTGCACAGGTGTGCCTTAGGCTGGCCACAATAAAAGGCCACTCTAAAATGTGCAGTTTTATCACACAGCACAATGCCACAGATGTCGCAAGTTTTGAGGGAGCGTGCAATTGGCATGGTCAGTGCACTTTGGCGAATTCTCTCATCAGAAACAACAAAGTGCGGATGTACATGCGATGTAAATAAGAGATTAAGTCATCATACACTGCATACAACATCACTGATTATAACTTGTAATTTTTTAGAGAGCTTTCACTCACGCTAGACTGAATTCAGTGATATTATTTGATAATGTAAATGTTCTTTGCTCGCTGTATAATTTGTTCGTTGTTTGAATAATCGTAGACATGCGGCGTTATAATTAAACTTAAAATGTCTTTTTATTAATCGTGATCAGGTTAAATACAAATTCAGTCTAATTAAAATATTTTATGTCATAATATGGTACTTGCCTAAAACGTTATGATGTGCGTAGTTAATAGATTACATTAGGCTACAGTGGTTTGAGCACGTTTGACCAGAGACTAGAGTGCAATTAAAGAGCTGTGCGCTTATGGTGATTGACGGTGGCCGTCTTGAGAAGCGAGAAAGCTTCGGAAAATGGCTCATAATAAGGACGAGGACGTGAATGGTTTTTACAAGTCGGAATGTAAAATTACGGTAATATTGCGTGAACATTTCACATGAAATTCTGTCGGTGTGAGGGGAAGAAGTAGGGACGCGCGCCGCGAGGCACCCAAGAAAAATACAACCGCTTTAGGCTATATTTCTGGTCAGTTTAATAAATTAAACTATCACAGAAATTAAGTATCTTGGGATGATCGAGGGGCACAAGGAAAATCTCAGACCCGGCCCTGCGGCTGGGGGTGCTGCAGCACCCTTTAGCACCCCTAGTTCCCACGGCCATGGTTTACTTATACGCTATTACAATCAAAGGTCTCATTAGGAAATGATGGAGAAATGATTATGTGTGAAATGATGCAACGCCCTCTGTTGGCAATATAAAATAGCAGGGTCCAAAGTCCAATGCTACATAATTTTTTTTCTCATTTAAGCCTGGAATAAATAAATAAATAGATTGTTTAGCCGATTTATAAAATAGATAGATATTTACATGAATTAAACAGCCAACAGAAAACTGATGTATACTTTCTTTCTTTTTTAAAAGTATGATTGACTAATCATTGCAATAATCAGACTCACCACTAGTCACCAGAATTAATTAAAATCGGATTTAGATTACGCAATATGCCTGTCAGATGTTGGATGTTGTATATTGATTCAAATATGTGGTCTGAGCAGAAGAGTAATGTTTAACTTGACTGAACCAAGTGGATCTTTGTGTGAGGGTAATGACCTGTAAGCAAAATATGAAGTCCTCCATCATTTTATAATCACTTCACTAAATATGTACGCACGGGTGCACAATCCTGCTCTCTCTCACACATGCACACTCTCACACAGTCTTCCCAGGCATGAAACGAGTATTCTGCAATTTATCTGGGTCAAACACAAAGCCCCTGCACCCCTCCATAGTCTTCAAGGGAGAAAGCAGAGAGAGAATGAGAGGAAGAGAGGGGACATGAGGGTAAATAAACAAAACGCCCATAGAACACATTGATCCTCTCCACGTGATGTCACATTCATCACTGGGCAATGGGGCCAGTGAGAGAGAAGGGGGCAAAACGAGAGAGAGGGAGATGTATATGTTTTTGTGAAGGCTGGATTCTAACAGAGAGGTACTATCGGGATTGTTAGAAGGTAAGAGCCTTATTACTCTCATATTAATCTGAAGATCAATCATTTCAAAGCAAGTGTAACATGCAAATGAGTTGAGATATAATTTCCTCTGTAATTTAGATTAAAAAAAACTGACAGACTGCATGCTTGAGAAGCTGAGAATTTTTTAATTTGAAAAAACTATTTAAAAATTATATTATAGAACCTTATGATGGAAGTTTTTTTGTTTTATTTAATTCATATTTAATTTGAAACTATTTAATAACATTCATACAGTAAATCAGAATTGGATTATACATTTGAAAATACAATACAGTAGGGTCCAAAAGTAAAAAAACATATATTTTTATCAAAAACCACATATAAACACAAAATTATTTTAGATAAAATTATAAAATAAAACACAAGTAAATGAATAAATAAATGAGAAGCAAAGTTGATGTTTTACTTATTTTATTTCAATAACTTGAATTTTATGTTAAATATATGGGTATGTTTAGAGAAGAAGTGTATGTAGAAAAGCAGGAGAGTCTTTTAGAGTGAGGAGTCTTACAAAAAAAAGTGCTCATCCCCTTTTTTCCTATCTTCTTTCCTTCCTTCCTTCTTTTTGTCCAGTTCCACTTTGAAAAAAACAAGCACACAAATACACATATCTCATGTTCTCACCCCTGTGGTGTAGCTACAGCTGCAGATATTTGTGCAGATATACATAAACAGCTTCATGGACACTGCATGCACAAACGTAACTTAAAGTAACAGTCTACACAAAAATGAAAATGAAACATCATTTACTCACCCTCATATTGTTCCAAACCTGCATGACTTACTTTCTTTCGTGGAACACAAAATGTATTTTTAAGAATGTTGGTATCCAAACGGTTTCAGTTGCCATTGATTTCCATTGTATGGACAAAAATACCAAGTCAATAGGACCCAAAACTGTTTGGTTACCAACATTCTTCAAAATATCTTTTTTGTGCTCCAAAGAAGAAAAAAATACATACATGGGGATGAGTAAATGATGACAAAGTGTTAATTTTTGGTTGGGCAATTCCTTCAAAACATTCAACACTGAAACCATGATTTGCTTGATGTTGCAGGTCTCCACAGTTCAACATGACTAAAAGGAATTCAAAACTCAGATGGTTACTTCTCATCCACCTCTTACTGTCTGATGTAGTAGGTGGCAGAGCTCCACTCCCTCAAAGCAACCCGAGGCCTTCAGTCACTTCAATGCCACAAACAGAGCAAGTAGAATCACAAGTTGTTGAAGATGATCTTGCTGCCGCCCATCAGTTGGTCTCAAACCTCTCAGCCTCTCTACAAGGTCAGCTGGATCTCCAAAGCAATGTAAGCTGTGCAGAGCTCTCTAATGGAGGCTGGAGTGGAAAGGTTTTCTCTCAGGAGCTATTAGGGTTGGCAATGGTGCCAGTGCTGGTGTCAGCAGGATGTTTGTTTGAAGCCCAAGCACTGGTAATGCAACTCTATGCGGTGTTGGGGCAAAATGATACACATGAATTTTTACAGGACATTCTGGAGCTGATCAAGAGAGGTAAAGAGAGAGATTCAGCACACATGGTCCATCACAGTGTATTCCAAACCCCTTCACCTCCTTCTATGCTGAACTCTGAGTCTCAACGCCACCTACAGGCTGTAATATTTAACATTCATCAGCTAGCTGAGGTGGGTGAGAAAGATGATAAGGGTAAAGTTGGGCCTAGTGGGAATTGCAATGGATGGGTGAGAGTGAAAGGCACTCGGTTTCTCGGGCAGGCCGCAGAACAGAGCAAGCCATTGTGTCTTGAAGAAGCACAGCAGGTTTGTGGAAGCTTGGGATTCCAATGTGCAGGTGTGACCCAGGATGGCGATTCTGGATATTTCCGTGTTATCTTGAGGCCTGGAAGCCGTGTAGTGCCTTCATCTAACTTTGAGAGCTGGATTCAGAATTGCAAGGTGGGGTCTGTCCGTTGGCGCAGAAACAGGATCCCTCAACATCACTGTGTAAATGAAAAAGAGGAGCGAGTGTATACAGTAGTGGAGTGGATTCCAGCAGTCTCCACGCTGTATAATCTGGGAACAGCTGTTTACTATGCTTCGGTTAGCTGCTATGACACTGCAAAAGAGAGAGCCATCTTCAGCACTGTGGATCTGGGCACAGACGCCCTCATGGCTGTAACAGGGGGAACCGCGGGGGTTGCCGGTTATGCGTTGGGGGCTGGTTTAAAAACGGGTGTGAAGGCAGGGATTAAATATCTGCTGAACAGCATGAAAGAGGAAGATGACCTGGTAATGAACCAGAACAGCTGGGAGGATGGAACTCTCGCTGTCCAGTAAAAGACCAAGGAGAAACCGATGACGAGATTCAAGAACAACAGCTGCATTGCTCCATGGCCTCAAGGATTTTTCCACCTGTAGTAAATGATGTTTAGAACGCTCTATTTCTATATGTTCAGTCATAATAAATATGTTCAGTCATAAATACCTTAATATCCAAAAGGTATTTAATGACATCAGCAGGAAGTGACATTATTTTTTGGTGGGAAATAATAACAGCCCAAACATGAGCATTCTTTTTTTTTTCCCCATTCAACATTCCATACTGTTAGGTTATAGAAATCTGTATAATATTTAGATTTTTATATATTATACTATTATAATATGATATAATGTATCATTAATGTTTCAGAAGACACCCTTTTTATGCATCATGCTTAATTTTCTTGTCATTATGTAAATAATGCCTGAGTTTGAGCATATTTCTTAAAGTCTGGTATTCATATATATCCTATTTTAAAGGGTTAGTTCGCCCAAAAATGAAAATTCTGTCATTAATTACTCACCCTCATGTCGTTCTAAACCCGTAAGACCTCCGTTAATCTTCGGAACACAAATTAAGATATTTTTGATGAATTCTGAGACCTCTCTGACCCTCCCATAGACAGCAATGTAATTCCCATGATCTGTGTCAGCTGCGTCACACGGATACGTTGTTTTCGTTCAAATCAAAGCGTAAACAACGTAGAAAATGTATCCGTGTGACGCAGCTGACACAGAATAGCATACGCTGTTTACGTTCAGTGAATACTCTCCAAAATGGCACCAGGGTGACGTGGAGGAGACGAATTGTTGAATAAAGTCATTATTTTTGTTTTCTTTGCATACAAAAACTATTCTCGTAGCTTCGTAAAATTACGGTTGATCCCCTGATGTCACATGGATTATTTTACCGATCTCCTTGCTACGTTTCTGGACCTTGATCATGGTAATAACATTGCTGTCTATGGGAGGGTCAGAGAGGTCTCAGAATTCATCAAAAATATCTTAAAGGGATAGTTCACCCAAAAATGTCATCTTCGGAACACAAATTATAATATTTTTGATGGAATCTGAGAGCTGTCTGACCCTGCATAGACAGCAACGCAACTGAAATGTTCCCAAGTCCAGAAACGTAGCAAGGAGATCTGTAAAATAATCCATGTGACATCAGTGGTTCAACCGCAATTATACGAAGCTACGAGAATACTTTTTGTGCGCAAAAGAAAAAAAAATAACGACTTAATTCAACAATTCGTCTCCTCCGCGTCACCCTGGTGCCATTTTGGAGAGTATCAGCTGAACTAGACAACATATGCTATTCTGTGTCAGCTGCGTCACTCCGGATCTGTTTCCTACGTTATTGTGATTTGATCTGAACGGAAACAGTGTATCCGTGTGACACAGCTAACACCTGCGTCACGCCGGATCTGTTTCCTACGTTATTGTGATTTGATCTGAACGGAAACAGTGTATCCGTGTGACACAGCTAACACAGAATAGCATACACTGTTTATGTCCAGCGGATATTCTCCAAAATGGCACCAGGGTGATGCGGAGGAGACGAATTGTTGAATAAAGTCATAATTTTTTTTCTTTTGCGCACAAAAAGTATTCTCGTAATTTCGTATAATTGCGGTTGAACCACTGATACCACATGGATTATTTTACAGATCTCCTTGCTACGTTTCTGGACTTGGGAACATTTCAGTTGTGTTGCTGTCTATGCAGAGTCAGACAACTCTCAGATTCTATTCTATTCTATTCTATTCTATTATATTTTTGCTCTCAAAAATATCTTAATTTGTGTTCTGAACATGAACTAAGGTCTTACAGGTATAGAACAACATGAGGGTGAGTAATTAATGACAGAATTTTCATTTTTGGGTGAACTATCCCTTTAATATGTTTGTTAGTGTCAATGGATGCACTGAACTAGACAACATATGCTATTCTGTGTCAGCTGCGTCACTCCGGATCTGTTTCCTACGTTATTGTGATTTGATCTGAACGGAAACAGTGTATCCGTGTGACGCAGCTAACACAGAATAGCATACACTGTTTATGTCCAGCGGATATTCTCTAGTTACAGACTTCAAAATGTACTGCATAACAGGAATGACAAGTAGCCACTTATAACGTAGCTACTCAAGATTTACATCAGTTCTCCAGCGTCAGCTAAGACTTTGACCCATGTTAAGCATGGGTAATATTTAACTGTTATAGGGCATCCGTGGGAGGAGCTACTAGAACACTACTAGATTACAAGATAAACAGAATAGACAGCATAAAACCAAACTTTATAACTTTATATATGGTGTATAGCAGTTACAAGTAAAATCAAATAGAAATGTTTCTACCAGTATTTCAGTTTTGAACACCTTGTTTTATATAATATAATCATGTTTTATATATGCATAGTGTAAAATAAAGAAAAGTATTATTAACGCATTCTCACATGTTGATCTCATAATGTTTTCGTGAAGAGACGGTATGGCCTTTTAAATTTCCTCGGTAGTAGGCAGTAGTAGGTACATCCCTCCATAACATGACTTTCACTTCGTCATTTCTTGAAACGCGAGAAGAGAGCTTTTGAGTTTCGTTTCTACCGCTGTTCTATCAATACCTCTCTGCTGTGAAGTTTGATTGACGGGTGATTCTACCAATTGTGGTGGTCAGTGTGCCCGTCTGCGCCAATGAACGAACGCGACGGTTTCAAGTTAGGTGGGACTTAATGATTTAGTGGGTGGGCAGAAGTGCGACGCGTTGGAAACATTGAGCACAATACAGCGGAAAGGCACAGCAGAGGGAGGGTTATTGAAGAGCCGTCGGTTTCCTGAGAAGTGCTTGTTGCGTGTGTTTATTTACTCGTCAGCTGATGTTCAGTTCAGTGCTGTATTGTTGTCTTTACTGTATGTCTGTAAAGGGCGCTTTGCAAAATTGAGGTTTGAGGATTACTTCTTCAAAAGTGCAGACGATTGTTTCAGGTAAGTTGTTCACTTATACGCTAATATTTACCATAAGATGCTCATTCAATCACCATCAGTCATTGTGCTGTCAAATGTATCGGACTAGTGTACGATTACTCTATAGAACGCTAGTAGATTATATCATTATTATGTCCGAGGTGTTTAGAAACGCAGTTCTTGAGTCAGTTTTTCCGTTTGTTGTTTGTGGAGTGGTGTGCAGGTGTGGGGGAACTTTATCACTGTGAGGGCAGAGTGCATGCTCTTCAGCCTTGGGCTACTTTAATTAAAACGGTCTTAAAACACGTTTTCATCTTTTATTAGCTAGTTTCATTTATTAATACTTTAATATGTACAACATTCTTCTGTAATTTTTATCATGGACATTTAGACACAACATTTCCAACACATCTCAAATTATGTGTTTTGTCTGATAATAACATTCTATGATTGAAATGATGGTAATGGAAATGACATTTAGAAACATTTCTGGTCAAAATGGCTGACTTTGACAATCCTTTATAAGGGGAAAAATATCATGATGTATCCACAACTATGGAACAGTTATAGGTTTTGGAAATTTGATGTGCACTATTTTAAAAGATTGGGTTGTTACGTTTTTTTAAATGCTTTTGCTCACCAAGACTGCATTTTTTAATCAAAATACAGTCAAACAGTAAAATTGTGAAATATGATTTCAATTAAAAATATTGCTTAATATTATTGTGGAAAGTGTGATTTTTTTAAAAATGATTCTTTGATGAATAAAAAGTAAAAAAAAGATAAAAATAGGAGTCTTCTGAAACATTATAAATGGGTTATGGTCTAAATACATTTTTTTTTTTGAAGAATCTCTACAGTGCTTTTTCATACAAGAACAATTCTTACTGACCAAAAAATGTTCAATATGACAACCCTTTTGCCCTTACAATAAAAAATGGCATGTTGAAAAGTCACGCCATAAATTATTATTGTGTGCTTCAACTTCCAAACAGCTCCAGGATTTCTCTCCTTGGCTTGTTTTTGAAAATAACCACTGGAACAGGGCTTAAGCTCGGACATCTGACTTGCAAAGCAGTGGCAGGACAGTCCTAGTCCTGACCAGTCCTTGATCTTTCGACAAATATGAAATGTTTTTTTATTTTATTTTGTAGAATGACACAGTGGGAGCGATTGCAGCAGCTGGATACAGTGTATTCACAGAGGGCTTTTGATCTGTACAACAGAGATGAGTTCCCAATGGAAGTGAGACATTACTTGGCACATTGGATCGAGGGCCAGGACTGGTGAGTGCAGTACCTGTGTGAACAACAAGTAAAACCTGTGGATTGATTGTTATAGTTCTCTATTCCAAAATATATTAATAACCATGGATGAAGATAAGCACACAGCTGCATCAAGGAGTATCAACAAGTCTGTGTGTTACAGGGAACGTGCTTCGCGGGACTCCTCCCAAGCCGCGTTCCTGTTTCAGGTGCTTTTGGAGAATCTGGACAACCAGTTCAGTCGTTTTGCGCAAGAGAAAGATAGTTTCCTTCTGCAGCGTAATTTCAGACGCTACAAACAAAACTTTCAGGTAAGTGTACTTCTGTTGCCAAAACCATAATGCCCGATGCCCTCTTTGGATTTCTGAGGATCTAAACATACTGAACATGCTAAACAAAAACAATACTGGTAGATTAAAGGCCTGTTTACACCAGGCACAATAAGTATAACCTTAACTGTGTTACCGTCCACGCCAACTGATGATAAGGTTCTTTTTATTTCTATGTGTGCTGTGAACATAATTCCATTTTTATTGTTCATCATTAGCTGGTAAAAAATCTATTTATAGTTCTAGTTATTGATATGTTCTCATTTACAGAAATAAAGTGTTAATCATTGACAGCTATGGGATAATGGGTTACACTTGCTTGTTTGCAGAAGTATCAAGAGGAGCCCTATACTCTTGCTACTATTATCAACTGGTTCCTGGTGAAAGAGAGAGAAATCTTGAATGATGCAGAGCTTGCACAGCAAGTTAGTACCTTAAAGTATCATCATCATCATCATCACTCTCATTATCAACATTGTCATCAGCATCTTCTGATTCTCTCTCAATGTCTCAGGTGCAGGCATTGCAGGTTCAGCCAGCGGCAATGGAGTTGGAGAGCCAGAGACAAGTAGAAATGAGTTTGAAAGACCTTAAGACCAAAGTAGAGGTGTGTGTCTGTGAGTATACACGTTTGTGTGTGTGTGTGTGTGTGTTTTTTTGTGTGTTTGTTCAAGAACATGATTCATTGTTTCATTTGGCAGGTGATGGAGCACAGCATAAGGTGTTTGGAGGAGCAGCAGGATGAGTTTGATTTTAAATATCAGACACACCTAATGGACTGTGAGGCTGCACACATTATTTAAACACACTGTCTTTGATTTCACTATATATGGTGGTGTTAATGTGTGTGTGTATTTAATGTGCCTTTAGCTTGCACAGAAGAAGAGAAGAAAATGCAAGTAGAAGGGCTTCAGAAGATGCTCAATGCACTCGATAAATGCAGAAGGGTAGGCAAATTTTGTGTGCATTTCTATTCTATTCTATTCTATTCAGGCTTACTATTGTTAACTAAACCTAGTAAATAAATAAATAATGTTTATTAACCATGCTGTTCTTGTATCATTGTCTCAGAACTTCCTGTCTGATATCTCGGCTATGTTGGACGCTGCTGATATTCTGTGCTCAGCGCTTATAGACGAGGAACTGGTCGACTGGAAGCGGAGACAACAGAAGTCCTGCATTGGTGCTCCTGATGATACAAGTCTGGAACACTTAGAGAAATGGTAACTGCACAGGAATTTCTCTGAGCGATGATCTGTACAAACACCATTCAGATCTGTTTTTAAGATGTTTATGGCCTTCGGCAGGTTCACTCAAATTATAGAGTGCATGTTCCAGCTGCAGAAGTTCTTACAGAAGCTGGATGAGCTGGTAGGGAAGATGACCTACGATAATGACCCTATCCTAGTCCGAAAACCCCCTTTAAAGAGTAGAGTGGACACTCTACTGACCCACCTGATAAAGAGGTACACTCAAACACGTACACAACAACACACACACGACTCTCTCTTCATGCATATGTGCTTCATTATTTGCTGGTGTGTTTTCAGCTCATTTGTCGTAGAGACTCAGCCATCCATGCCACAAGGTCGAGGCCCCCTGGTGCTGCGCACAAATGTTCAGTTCTCAGTTAAAGTCAGGTCAGACTCTAACATTATACGACGCATTACACCACCTATGAAACTGAAAACCAGTATTGATCCTATTTACTATAGCAATGATTATTATTATGCTTCGTTGTCATACAGTTACATTGGTTGTGACACAGGTATATACTTTCAAACATTAGGAAACTGAGAATGTTAATTCATTTTAGTGTACTGTCCTGTATATGACCCCTTTTAGTTCTAAGGAACTATGTACTTAGAAATATTTGTGAACGTTACCTACTTCCCTTAAATATCAGTACTGCTTTTGTCTGCTTATTGATTCAATGTAAAAATGTTTAGTTCATGTTGCTGAGATGGAAATGGAGAAAAAAAAAGTTTCCCCTCAGGCGTAAAATGACCATAACTCTCCTCTTTACAGATTGTTATATAAAGTTTCTGAACTGAACCATGTTATGAAGGTGACTGTTTCTGTTAACAAGTAAGATCGCTGTCTCTCTTTCTTTCCTCATTTTGTATGATTTTTATTTCTGAGACTATAGAATCTGAGAGTCATTCTTGTTAGATTTATGTGTTTTGATATGGTTTCAAATTAGTCAGTTGGTGGTTAAGAATCCTTACTCTCTTTCCTCCATTTTTTTGTTTAGTGCTGCTTCACAACTAAAAGGGTGAGTGTTCACTTACACAGATTTTTATTACCCCACCCCACAAATTCATGACTGTTATTTTAAATACCATGTTTGTATTTATATGTGTTTATATTGTAGGTTTCGGAAATTTAATGTGCTGGGTACCTTAAGTAAAGCTCTTAACATGGCTGAGAGTATGAATGGGGGCATGGTTGCTGATTTCAGACATTTGGTGAGTCCTTCCAGTGTGAGTTTGAATGTATTGCCAAACAAAGCAACATTATACCGTTATTACATACTATGAACTTGTTCATTTTTAATGTTTAGTTAATATTAAGTGATGGCGCAACAACATCTGAGATAATATACCGTGGTAGACAATTTGGCAGCGGACCATGTTACATTTTTTTAACCAAATTATGATTAAAAAGAAAAATTGTTGTGTATGAATTGTGTGCTAATGATAAATCATTGTGTATATGTGCTTTTTCACAGACTTTGAAAGATCAGAAAGTTGGTGGTGGAGGAAAAGGAATCAATGATGTGAGTTTTCTAAGGATCTTATGTATAATAAATGCTATTAGTTCAATTGTGGCACGTGACATGCATAAATCCAGCAGATAGTCAACAACAGAAACATTTCTAGAGTCAACGTTTCTAGAGTTAATGCAGATTAAGGGCATTTCTAAATCTGTAGATCGTTTGCTTTGTTCCAGAACAGGGGCTTAAATTTTGCAATGCATTTTCTCCTTGGTTTGGTTTGCTTTCACAAGTAAACATTTCAAAGCACACCCAAAATGTGATTACATATACATTAATAACACATTTAACACATTTTAGTCATTTAGCAGACACTTTTATCCAAAGTGACTTACAAATGAGGATAATGGAAGCAATCAAAATCAACAAGAGCAATGATACGCAAGTGCTAGTGCTAGTGTCTCAGTTATCTTAACGCAGTACACGTAGCAAGTTTTTTTTTAAATTATATAATCAATAAAAAGAAAACGGATAGAACAGAAAAAGAATAGAGAAGCTAGTGTTAGTTTTTTTTAACAAAACAAGCAGTTAGTAAATAGAGTGCAAGTCTTAAAGGGCATGTTTTTTTAAAGAATTGAATTAGAATATTGATTATTAAGTTCTTATTATTAGGGCCTTTTGCACCGCAGGAACCTTTTCATAGTACCAGAACTAATTGTGGAACTACCCACTTTTTGGCGTTTTCGCACCGCCGGAACTGGGAGCGAAATAATAATATTACTACATATATAATTATATATATATATCTATATATATATTATATATTATATTACTACTTAATATTACTACTTAATAATAAAAATACTTAGTATTAGTGACTTACTGATTAAGTCACATGTGTGTATAACTGAGTTGGATTGCTTTCTCGCCACAAGCGAACCACTCCAGAGTTTTTTTTTTTATTTGGGCCAAGACCATCTCATTCAGTCGATCTGAAGCCAGATTTTTTTTTGGTACGGATGTGATTGCAATTTTCAAAATATACCTAAACTAACAAAACTAATGGATAAAACATGCCAGGTTATGAAACAAACACTCCAAATGAGTGTGAAAACGCAATAAGAGTCACTTCTAATAAAACACATTGAATTACAGTGCTGGTGATATTTAGAAAAATAATTCCACAAAATACAAATAAATAATTGTGCGAAGCTGTAATAAATAAAAAAAATCTGAATTCAGAGTTGTATGTTTATAAATCTGGTTTTGTGTTTTGTGCAGCTCTCATTGAGTGTGACTGAAGAACTGCACAGAATAACCTTTCAAACCCAGTTTGACTATCAAGGCCTGTCTGTCCCTTTGGAGGTGAAACATCTTTTCCTCATTCAAAACATCCTCAGTAAAGTTGGAACATTCCATAGATTTGGCAGTCCAGTTTTTATGACAATACTTCCTTTTTCCATCCCAGACCTCTTCCCTTCCTGTTGTGGTGGTTTCAAACTCCAGTCAGCAGCAGAGTGCGTGGGCATCTGTTCTGTGGTTTAACATGCTCTGTTCAGATCCCAAGGTGAGGAGCAAGAGTTGCTTTTGGTTCATGAAAAGCTTGAATCATCATAATAGAATAGTTTTCTTCTACAATTCACTTTTTTGTGTGTGCATCTAGAACGTCAAGTTTTTTGAAACCTCACCTGCAGCCACTTGGCCACAGTTTGGGGAAATGCTAAGTTGGCAGTTTCTCTCTTGTGGGAAGCGTGGTCTAGACAGTGACCAGTTGGAGACCCTTGCCATCAAGCTCTTTGGTATGCACTTGCCACACCTTTCATTTTTTAATAGAAAACATAATATAAAGTAAAATAAAGGTCACAAAGTAATCTTGTATTTGTTAATAATGTCATATTTCTTATTAGGTAAACAACAGAGCTATGACAGCTGTAAGATATCCTGGACCAAGTTCAGTAAGGTAAAAACACTATTATGCAAGTCTTTGTGAAATGCCTGATATGGATGTATGAGTGTTTTGTTTACTCATGGTTGTCTGTGTGTGGTTTAGGAGAACCTCCCTGATACAAACTTCACCCTGTGGGTGTGGCTGGATGGCATTCTAACCCTGGTTAAACTCTACCTGTCAGACCTGTGGAGTGATGGGTATGGATGCCATATATAGATGATAGATAGATTCAAAAGTCATCATGGAGTGTGTGTGTTTTCAACACAAGTGTGTTTGTTACTGTAGGTCTATAATGGGCTTTGTCAGCAAGGGGAAGGAGAGACTTTTATTAAAGAAGAAGCAGAATGGCACTTTCCTATTGCGTTTTAGCGAAAGCATCAAAGATGGAGGAATCACATTCAGCTGGGTGCAGTACGCTAACGATGGTAAACCATGTCATAAAATAATATGTACTTCTTTCAGACATAGCTCAGTATTTGACCACACAGGGTCCAGTGAATGTGAGACTGAATACACATTTGTTTTTGTTAGGCACTCCGAGTGTTCAAACAGTGAAACCATTCACCAGTACTGACCTAAAGCAGATTGCTTTACCTGATATCCTCTGCAACTTTCGGATCATGGTAGCAGAAAATATTCCAGTTAACCCACTGTGTTACCTTTACCCAAACACTCCCAAAGACCAGGCCTTCGGCAAATACTACAGTGAAAAGACTGGAGGTAAGTTGCTTATGTAGAATGTGGTGAACATTATTTAAAAAAAACTTTTTGACATTTTCCCTTTGTCTGCAATATAAATATTACACTTTGACCAATTGTTTTGGAATACATTTTAATATTAAAAAACTACCCCAAGCAATATCTACTTATTATTATTTAGAACTTTCTTTTCTTTATGCTTTAATTTAATATAAATATAACATTTGTTCAAACTAACCTAAACCTATTTATTGTAACAAGTGCTAAATTGTTTCACCAAGAAATCATTTTCTTTGTCTTGTGATGTTTTTGCTTTAGAGGAGAATCCTTACCTGAAGTACCTCAAAACCAAACTGGTTTTTGTCTCTAAAGAGTAAGTCTGTGTTTGTTTATTGGTTTACATTTGCATGTTGTGTGTTTGCATAATTTGCATAATTACATAACATTTATGACAGTGCACATGTGCTGTCTTTGGTCTGGTGTTTACTGTTTTGCTGTTTAAAAAGCAGTTTTTCAGCCTTTCAGTGATATTTAGTATGTATCTTGTGATTTTATTTTTTCCCCTCATAATTTCAACCAAACAGCCATTGTAGCCAAATAGATTTCAATGTTTCATCATAAACAATTAAGAATATTTAATCAGCTTCATTTATATACAAAAGATATCAAACATAAATGGCATTATTTACTAGCACAAATGAATAGTTCAATCAGTTGTTTTGAAATGATTCATTAAAAGTTTGGACTTATTCTTGAATTTGAAAACAACTTGAATTTGAAACTTTTTTTTTTTTTTTTTTGCTTCTAAAGTTTTAATCATAAGGCATTATGATCTCTGTTCATCTATTACTCTATTAGTCAGTAATAGTCAATAATAATAGCGGAAATTTACAAGGCAAATAAAAAGCGCATTACTATAACTATTCATGATATTGTTTCGTTTTATGTCACCAGCTAATTTGTGAACTGTGAATATATCGACCAGCCTTAGTTCAGTGCTTCATTACTGCAAATGTGGTCCCGCACACATGCAGGCATAATTTTCGTCATCAGCACAGTCTGCTGATGTTTGCGAAAAGGAGCAGAATATGGAAAATGAAGTATATCTGGGCTTTAGAAATAAGATGTACTTTGCCATACTTTTTATTGCTGCCTGTGTATAGGTTATACAGGTTATCACTAGATATTATGTGATGATGTGAGGGTCACATTGTGAGATAACAGCATTCAAGACGTTACAGCAATATTATTTGACGATAAGTGTGATGATGTGAAAGTCTGGAGCGAACAGACTGTAAGAATGAGTAGACACTGAGATGGCTGTTCTGCTGGTTTACTGGAGTGATCTGTGCTTGATTGCTGCAGGAATGGCTGTTCTGGCGTCAGAGAGGGGCCAGAATCTGACCTGTCCACAAAGGACAGAGGTGAGTCCCGCCTCCACGGCCCCTCCAAATCCAATCAGCTCGACCCTAACCTGCATCTGATTTGCTGGATGATCACCAAATGTGTCATTGCAAAAGGCTTTCTGATAGATGCTACCTTTATGGATGCTTCTCTGTCATTCAGAGGCCCAGTCAACTTCGTCATTTTGTTTAGATTCTTCCTTTCTTTCTTTCTTTCCCTACCCAAGTGCATTTGGTTCACTTTGCACAAAGAGACCTTGTGTTTGTGTGGTGGGATGTGACTGTGGTGTTGCTGTTTTTCAATAACACACAAATATAACCATAACAGTAACACTGATTTAAAAATGTTTGTGGAAGCTTGAGGTTGCATGCCATATGCACATGCAAAATATAGGGATGCACCAATATCGATAAGCTGAAGTTATGGCCGATTTTGAAATTCTGCACTGTTTTGATTAAATAAATTAATAGTAGATGTCAAACACTAAAATGAGGGGTTTTACATGTTTATACTGTATTAAAAAACACTATGATCATTTTGAGATTTGCTAAAGATTTCATTTTAACAGGGTTGTTAGATTTTTAACGTTTTTAAAGATTAACTTTGAGCATTAGATGTCAGCAATGGTTATATAAATGTATGACTGGGCAAAATGAGAAATCTCTAAAACTGGCTGATAACCGATATGGTACCGATATATTGTGCATCTCTAAAGCTGACTCAACACTCTTAAGAATAAAGTTTTTTTTTATTGGCATTTATGGTTCCGTGAAGAACCTTTTACATCCTTTGGACCTTTCCACTGAACCAAAGGTTCTTTATAGTCTGTAAAATGTTTATTAGATTATTAAAATGTTCTTCAGTCTAATAAAAAGGTTCTTTACTGAAAGGTATTTTGGGGATCTAAAAATGTTTTTTCTATGTCAGAGCAATGGTGAAAACCTCCTTTTGGAACCTTTATTTTTAAAAAGTAAAGTTAAAGAGCATCAGAAATACAAGATGTTATTATTGTAATGATGCTATTGGGTTTATAACATCTCTCTTTCTTTCTCATCTCCTTCATGTTTAAAAGACCCTCCTTCTTTTTCTGACGCGGGTGATGATGACTTGTTGCTCCAAGTGTTTGAGAAGTCTCCAATGCTCTCCAGCTCTACCACTGATGATGATATGCTTAACAGTATTTTGGACAGTGATAGCGAGTGCACTGTTCCAGATGCATTTCCTCCAACCGCCCCCCACACTTCACCATCATGCCTCCAACACAACTTTTCAGAGAGCCCTCTGGATATCTTTGCAGACGCGCTTTCTCCAGACATTGATGTTAATGTCACATTGCATGAGTTTATAAACTCTCCAAACATTCTAAATGGCATAAACCTTCGAATGCTGCCAGAGGAGTCAGATGACTTTGTCCTTGATTCTGGTTTGATTCAAGACCTTGGCTATCCCAACATACCGCTGACCCCCTGAATTTCATCCATTTAAAACAAAACCATGATCCATGTGGTTAGCTAAATCTCAAGCCGTATAATGATTTCCGTAACTCTGATTTGTTGTAAATAAGTATCAAGTAGACAGGCAAAATACAGCTCATTAATTCATTTTCAGTACTGATTTCATTATTACTTTATCCATTTAGTGTTTATTTCTGAATGTCTACACATCCAGTCATCTGTTACGTATCTCTATTCCTTTTTTTATCAGAGTAAAGCCTTTGAAAAGGCTTAGAGGTCAAAAATAGAACCTTTAGGATGAGGTCTTGTGACCTCACTATTCGTAAGCTGCTAGCAAATATTTGTCCCTATAAAAATAAGCTGGAAAAAAGATTTTATTGAAATTAATTCAAACAATATCAAAGCACTTTTGAAAATGGAAATTAGTGGAGATTAGAGAATAGAGTTTGGATGACTATTTATGTAAAAAAAATATACATATTTCTTCAATTTGACCCAAGTAAAGATCATGTTTTTATGATCCAAGTATACAATCAACTTTTATGCAGGTCGAAAGAAAAGTTTGTATTCTTTTATTCTAATTAACTGGGCCTTATTGGAAAGATAATTTGATAGTGAACGCAATAAACTTTATTAATGTGTTAAACACCTTTAGTTATGAATCAGGCATTAGCTTTGAGCTAATGGTTTATAAAGCATCTCAACAGCAAAGACATTTTTGTACATGCATTTATGACTATAGAACACATTCTCTATGCGCACAGTGCAATTTTTAAGTTTGAAAAAGTGAAAAAAAAAAATGTCTTTGCAATAGCAACAGTGAATTTAAAGCACCTTAAAATAGTGCTTGGTTTAAATGTTATCACTTCATTTGACATTTAACGGCACCAGTGTTGATGATGCTTTTGTAGTAGTCTTTAACTCTAGGATTTGAGGCACCTTCACTTCTTTCTTTTGTGATCAATTTTTATTTTGTATAACCACTATTGAGATTGTAGAAAAGACGTGAATGCTTTGCTTTTTGATTCGATGGCTTTCACTAAACTGCCCAACTTGAAGCCAATAGAAATACTCCATTATCCTGTTTTTGGTACTGGATAGTTGAGTCATCAAACAGGGCTGTCCAAACTCGGTCCTGGAGGGCCAGTGTCCTGCAGAGTTTAGCTCCAACTTGCCTCAACACACCTGACTGGAAGTTTCTATGCCTAGTAAGAGCCTGATTAGCTGGTTCAGGTGTTTTTAATTAGGGTTGGAGCTAAACTCTGCAGGACACCGGCCCTCCGGGACCGAGTTTGGACAGCCCTGAATTACAGAGTTTTGATTAGGCAGATAATGACACTGCTCTATCATTTTGAAAGTTGGAATAAGTTCTGTTATCCCAGTTGAAGGGAGATTATTCAGAGCTTTATCTCTCTGGTGAAAATACTTGATAATGTTTGTTTTAGATGTTAATATCTTTAAAAAAAAAAAGGAAGAAAAATAATTTGAATAAGACTGATTGTATGATTACTCTGAGAGTAACACTGTGATTTCTGATAGCAGAAAAAAAAATGCACTTGAGTGGAAATGTGTAAGAACAGAATGCTTCTGATTTCTTGGTAAGTGAAATGTGTAACAATGTTTACAGATAAAGTGGATGTGTTCCTCTAACTGAATCTGTTGGGTCCTGGAGGAGATTGGACAGTCTCTGAAATCTTTTAGAGAGAAAAAAAGGCCCAAATAGTTTCCCCCCCCCCCACATTTCCTTCTTTTTTTCTGAAATGAAATACCATATCAAAGTTGTTTAATCACTTTCTTGCAGAATCATTTTGTTACCCCATGATCACTTCTGTTTGAATTTGTAGACTTTGTTTCAAATGCATGTAACTAAGTTTTGCATTGTGTCAACTGTCAACCTGTAATGTGTTTTATATCTGTGAACAAGACAATGTAGAGTTGAAATACGAGAGTGTTAACAGTGGTACAATATTCTCCAATAAAACATCTAACGAGAGAAAAGTCTGTCATGATGTCGTTCTAATTGAAAACCAAGACACTTACCTGATCAAGCAGAACGTTAATAGAGGGATGCGATATTGTGTTAAGTTGTTAAAACCTGTTAGGTTACCATCTGTTCCCTTACACGGGGACAAAATTGGATTTGTCCAATGTTCCATTGTACACCCGCATTTCATATATAGACTTGCAAACTGGATTTGGAATTGGTGTGAGTTATTAAACATTGATTTCACAAATAATAAAATAACCGACTCTTGTGGCCATTCTGAGATCCATGAGCATGATACCCGGGATTTTGTTTGATGACCATAACTTTCTAAATACAATGTGGCCTTAGCTTTGACGTTATTTGTGATATGGCTCTTCCTTTGTTGCAATGTTAAGAATTTGTACAGATTACGCAGTCAGGAATACTTGTCTGGACTTGCGAAATGCTTGGTTTTGTGTCCAGCTCTAAAAAGGCTGGACGCTGACTTGAGATGGTAATATAAAAACACATAATAAAATTCAAATAGATAATAAAAATGGGATCTGGACAGATTCAAACTTTAATCTCCATTATAACAGAAGCAAGTTCATATACTTTCTGTGCTAACAGAAAAAGCCCTTTTATGTTACTTTATTTTAAAAGAAGCAATTCAGACCAAAATTTTCATACGTATGTTATCATTTTGAATCGTATTTTAATGATAGAACACTGATATGATGTGCAATATACACACATTACATATCCACCTACATTTCGAGGAATTGTGCAAATAATCCTTAATAAAAATAAAATCGTACAAGTTATCTCATATTCTGGAGGTCCAGCTTAAACAGTAGATAAATAAAAATGGAAACAACACAGCAAGCAAAAGAGGACTTAAGAAACTCTTGTGGTTTCCTATGTGAGGTATTAAACGAAGCAGCGAGGCATGTCTGTTCTTGTTTTCTCCATCGCCCAGCTTCAAACTCCCATGTTCATTTGTGCGTGAGGTTACAAATGTCATTATGAATCATTCCTGTGGTGGCACGCATAATTACTGCATATGTGCAATCAGAAAAATGAGGAAATGAAACCGAGAAAGTTTGTGCGTTTGCAGTGAAAAGCCACATGACACGTTTTCTTTCCGATCTTTGATGGAACTGGAAAATCCCACCACTTGAGAAAGAAATGCCTACAGACCATTATAGTAAAAAATGAGCTAAATAAAGAAGTACAAGCTATTTGACAATATAGAAAGTGAATGGAAAATAAAACCGTGCTTAATACATAAAATGTGTATATTTGAATTCGATTTGGTTGTATTGCTTTAATTGTGCTTTATATGCAGCTGATGGAGGTGAATAAAGATAAACCTGAGAACTGTGATGCAGGGCCGTGCAGAGACCTTTGGAGGGGCAGGTGCTCAAAGTATAAAAGGGGCACATGGAGCACGGCTTTTAATAGGGCTGTGCTCCTTGCTGAGACCCACACACAGACACACACACACACACTCACACAGACACACACTCACACACACACTCACACACACTCACACAGACACACACACTCACTCACACAGACACACACACAGACACACAGACACACACAATGGCTGAGACATGTATCGAAACGGATGCTTCTGTATTGATAGCAGCAAATGCCGTGACGCAGTTTTGAAAAAGAAACACAGAACAGAAAAGACCATTTTAAGTTTAAAAGTTAAATAAAAATTTCTTTGCACCACTTAATCACTCTGAAAATAGAAACGGAATTAAATTAGGCCTATTATAATTATTATTGAGTTTACAGGGTATGGTGGTTTTGCTGTTGTAAACACTGTTGTAGAAAAAAATATTTCTGTCTTATTTAAAATAGAATTATATTATAATCCTGTTCTGAATTTATTCATTTTTTAAATTATAATGATGATAAAAACAGGATTGATAAGTAGCCTATAAATCGGAGGATGAGAAAATCAGTAGGCCTATAAGCCTGTTTTATCAGGGTTGTGATAATTATTTTTAAGGCACGTTTTTAAAATAAATACTGTAATAAAAAAAGTTCAAAGCAATAGTTTTTTAGTCAGATAACATAAAGACAAGACCCCTCGACGCCCTTTAAACTTTTCCCAATCAAACAGCAAGAACGAAAGAGAACAG
>NW_015555746.1:1821955-1823138 GCF_001515605.1 Sinocyclocheilus anshuiensis
TGTGAATAAATATAGATTTAAATTCAAAGAGACAGGATAGTCTGTGCATGACCTGATGTTTTATTCGGACCCAGAAAAAGGCAAGATGAACATCACGGAGCGCAAAACACTCCATGCAGTGTGTGTTTAATTCATACTCGAAGCCGGAGGGCGCTCTCCTGCAGAAAGTCCAAACCAGACTCATAGAAGGAATGACTTATGACGTGCAGGAAACCCTAATATGGACAAAAGCATCCGGCTATCGCTGTAGCTGAGCTGAATAAAAAGCAGAAAAAAACGTGAAGACAATAAACACACGATTGCGAAAATATACGGTTTATGTGTGTTTTTCAAGTTATCTCCAGGTAATAAATAAACTTTATGAATAATGCAGTACTGATTGACATATCATTTAGTAGCCTATAGAAACTATACATTTCCTGCCTTATTCTGTGATAAAAATCACAGTAGTAGCCTTTATAAACCGATCATAAAATTGTCATTAGGAAAATATTGAACAAAAATATAGCCCCTTGCTGCAGCTAACCTTACTTCCACAGGCTACAATGAGAACATTGAAACGTGTCCTCAGGCTGGCATCAGTAGCAAAGGCGAGGACGGTCAGAATATTCCCTATGGTTCCTACTATGGTCACAGTCGATCCCAAGAGGACGCCAAAGTAACGGTAGCCCTCCACAGACGGGGACGCACAAGAAAAGGTATCATTTCTTAGAAGATCTGTGTCGTTCCACATCCTGAGAAGACACAAAACAGTAAGCTCATCAAAATCAAACATCCTTGTGGTCCTAATAAATAGGTCATACATTTTTGGTGTACTTTTGTAAGCACAAACATGCTGTGCTGAGTGCATGTTTTATTGCCCACATGTCATTTTATTAAGGGCTGCTGGTTTCATTTTTCTTTCTGAAACTGAGTGCCACATTTTAAGGTCACTACAAACCACATCCTGTTCAAGGCACAATATGTAATTTTCGCCACTAGAGGGCGCGTATTCAAAATAAACAAAGAGGCCGTGACAGAGTGTGGAATCATGGGAGTTGTCGTCTTCATCCCCACAGCCGATGCAATCCGACGGGACTCGGGCAGAAATCATGTTCATGGATGAGCTAATGATTTATTAATGTAGTAGAATGAAGCAGGGTGAGGCTGAAAGCCGTCGAAGCGAAACGAGGCCGCTGAACGA
>NW_015555746.1:1823439-1825381 GCF_001515605.1 Sinocyclocheilus anshuiensis
ACACCGCTTCCGCTCTTTCCGGTCGTGCGTATGTGGGGAAAAAAAGCAGCGCTGTTTTATCATACTAGATACATTTGAAAGTTCTGTTATAATGCTACTCTGTGCGGTCTTCACCGGTCTAATAAAACGCACAACATATTAAAGCGTCTTTGGTATTTCCATCCCTGCGTCTCAATGTTCATACTATCCATCCTAAATAGTATGTGAGATTAGAATAAGTGTGTCCCAATGGGGAAAATCGTGACCTAATGGTTATAGAGTCGGACTCGTAACCCAAAAGATTGCGAGTTTGAGTCTCAAGTCCGGCAGGAATTGTAGGTGGGGGGAGTGAATGTACAGTGCTCTCTTCCACCTTCAATACCACGACTGAGGTGCCCTTGAGCAAAACACCGAACCCCCAACTGCTCCCCGGGCGCCACAGCATAAATGGCTGCCCACTGCTCCGGGTGTGTGTTCACGGTGTGTGTGTGTTCACTGCTGTGTGTGTGCACTTTGGATGGGTTAAACGCAGAGCACTAATTCCTAGTATGGGTAACCATACTTGGCCACACGTCACGTCACCTTTCGAAATGTATGTATGTATGTGTAACATACATAGTATGTTGAAAAGAGTATGCCAAAAGTCCCCGGATGGTCTACTATTTCAGGTCGATTTTTGAAGTGTGGATCCATGCACACTCTAATGGCTAAAATTGCCCACAATGCATTGCGCTTTGGGGAAGGATTCGGTCCAGAACTACAAACACGAATAAAATGCGTTAGAAAAACTACAAACGTGGCGGATGCGCGCGATCGACGGTTAGGTAGAGAGGTTTACAAAAAGGGGTTTGAGTTACTAATAATCAATCAAAAATATTTATTTATTGTTATCCGTGTTATAATTCATCTGCAACAGCAATGTGAACTTTTATAAACATCCGTTCGGTCGTTAACTTTTAAATTCATCATTATGCAGAAAATATGAGCAGAGTTCTCGCATGAAAGACCCGCGACTGGCAGATCAACGCAGACATCCCACCCCGCAAAAACTCATTTCAGGGAGGTAGTACTACCCCCAACAGCGTTTGATTAAGACACGTTTGATTAAGTAAACTAAATTAAGAGAACATTTTTGAGCACATATTTGAATTATTTACAGTACACACATACATACATTCATTACTTTAGTATTATGTTTTCTGTCTCAAATGGCTAAAATAAATGGTAATGCAACTATTATGCATGCAGTTCATTTACAAACTTTCCTTGTTCTGTGATGTGGCTTGCTTTGCAGATTTGAGCGTTTTACTGGATGGCTCAAAGTCATAGTAGTCTGTGTCAATGACTTTATTAATTTTGCATGAAATAAGAGATAACTGTTTGGTTTACTTAGCACATATGAGCAGGGGCGGATTTAGTGAATTGGGGTCCCCAGGCAAAATATAGGAATGGGGCCCTATACATTTGCACACATTTTCATAGATCAACCTTGAGGTTCCTTTTTTGTTGTGATGCTTGCTTCTGCACAATGGTGCCCCATAGTTGTGTCCAATGTTTCTACATTTTTCATGTACATGTTATAATGGCTTTCTTTCATGTTGTAGACCATAAAATAGCAACTGATTTACAGTTGAGATACAGGTTTTCACAAAAACAAAATAAATGATAAAATAATAAACCTCACAATTGAGCATTTAAACCAGGGGTGAGTCAGAAGTGTATATTATATGTATATTATATTAATTTAAAACGGGGTTATGTGGGTGGATTTTCACATTGGTCTGAACAAAAACTACAGACTAGATTATTGAAAATGAACATTCATTCTCTGCCAGTAGGAGGTGCTTTTGGAACGTCAGAAATATAGCGGTTTCCCTGGTGACGGCTGTAAACAAAGCAGCGCTCCTCTCATAAACGCTACTTTATCAGATAAAATGAAAATGCCATCGAAACTTTTCTGAAG
>NW_015555746.1:1825871-1826077 GCF_001515605.1 Sinocyclocheilus anshuiensis
AATTCTAAACTTTAAAATACATTTATTTTTAGTTATTTTAACTAAAACTGAAAAAAAGAATGAAAAGGCAATTATACATTTACACACCTGAGGATTATATCAACCAAAAAAGTAACTGCATATGTGTAAATGCGTAAACATAAAACCATGTCTGGAGAAACGACAAACAACAAGTGCTACTCTACACTGCTCAAAACTCGCGTTTG
>NW_015555746.1:1826203-1831878 GCF_001515605.1 Sinocyclocheilus anshuiensis
TCTTTGCAACTTTACAGATCTTCTTTATGCACCAAGAGCTTGTAACACTCCAAAGAGAAAGGAAAAATTGAAATCGCATCATATGACAACTTTAAAGAAAAAATCTTACATATTGTGCATTATATATATATATATATATATATATATATATATATATAAATGACAAAATTGTTTTTATTTGCTTATTAACAAACAAACAAACAAACAAATGACAATACTTTACTGACAATAGAGTGTATTTTGTTAGACTGATTAAAAATAAAAAAAGTTCCAGTCATTGAATTTCATTGACTATTAGTCTATGCATTAGTGGTGGGATTTTTAAAACGAGGTGAGGACAAGTGACAAATCTTTAATATTAAATCTTCAATGACTTGTTCAACCGACTCATTCAGGAACAAAAGGCAACAACAATAGCAACTTGTGTTGAGCTCTAGACGCGCCACTGATAAATGTGCGCTGGCTTCGTTTAGAAGAGGAAAAATTCCAAACGAAAATGTAAGTTACTTAACACTATCGTCTTGTTTAGCGAGCTGTTGTTTAAAAGCAATTATCCACTTTATTTTTCAATGTAAAAGTAAGCCGTTTTCTGTGAATGTGCAATAATTCCTGTTCAATTCATTAGCCACTGTAGGGAAATAGCGAGATGAAAGTGCAGTAAACCGTGAACCTGTTTGTACTACAAACCATGTGTTCATAATGAAGATAATATATTAAAATAATATGGTAAGACACACCACTTTGCAATATCAAGCAGCAAAACCAGCTGTTTTGTACAGCTAAAATTAGCTGGAAGCGGATGAGACCGAAAGCCTCGCACACGCATATAAAATGTACAAATTTACAATAAGTAATTACAAAATTACTTATTTTTCGCTGTCACAGGAAAAATAAGGTGAGTAATGCTTTCATAGTTAGTCTAAATATCACTATTCACTACATCTGTGACTGTGATTATCTACGAATCTTTCTAGTGTGTTATACTGCTTACATTGTACAGTTATTTAAGTTATATATCATTACATGGGAGTGAAATCAAAATTAAATTTTGAATTTAATTTAATTCACAAGGAAAGGGATAGTTCACCCCCATATGAAAATTCTGTCATCATTTACTCCCACCTTTGGTTGCTCCAAACCTGTATGACTTCCATTTGTGGAGCACAAAAGAAGATATTATGAACCACACAGTTTTGGTTACCACAGACTTCCACTGTATATGGACAACAATTCCACTGTATATGGACTTTAAATGGTGACGGATTTTTCAGCTATCCCTTTAATCTGTCCGTCAGCACATTTGCAAAATATAAACATATAAACGCAGGGCCATTTTATGCTACTTGTATTTGAGGGCAATTTTCACCAGCAGTTATCTATAACATGAAATATAATATAGTTTAGAAGAAAATTAACAACACAGTTAAACTCATAAAGCACAGAAAGAATTCATTAGTCATTAAAGAAAAAATATATTTCTGGCTGTCAGTGGCTTACCTTGCAACAGCTGTGGTGTTCATTCTTTACTCTGTTCTCTAGTTCTGTTTCCTCCTTGATTTTTATAGCTATCTCTACTTTGTTCCCTTTTTAGTACTATTTGTTTCTGCGTACATATGTCTCTTTTCTGTTTTATCAAATATACCCTCTAGCCACGCCTCCACAGTCTCCTTTAGCCTCATAACTGGTACTGATGTTTTACCACAACACGTTATGTGTGCGTGTGCTTGAGACGTCTGTGATCAAATGTGAGGTCACTGTGAGCCAATTCTGTTGCACAATCCTGGAAGAAACTTACACAGTAACGGTATTTTGCCAATAGATATGGAGAAAGAAAGAAAGAAAAGAAAAGTTTGCCAAAGTCTTGCTGTTCTTTTACTTTGTTGATTCATTTAGGTTAATATTTAGATTTTTGTCACTTGTGGAAAGCATCTTGACTAATCAAATTAGAGAACTGGAACTATTGTATAAATCTAAATTGATATCATCCTTTAAATCACTGATTGTTCTGTATGTACGTCTTTTTTTATATAACAAGTCATAAAGGTTGAAACTGTTTAAATAATTTTAACAACCACCACCTTCGCTGAAACATAATTGTCAGTTTGGTTTTTAAATGAAGGTTTATGGCAGCAGCACAATATCCCTAGACAAAGAACAAAGTGTTTACACAGTAGACACCAAAAAAATACAAGCAGTTTGGCTGATAAATAGTAGGCCTACATTCTGAATCAAAGCAATATTGCCAGTTTATTAGTGTATAACGTTTCTTATATATACATAAATTAAGCAGATCAGTGGCAGGAAATCCTGATATTCTGAACTTTCAAGTGAAGCTGTACAGATATTAAATCTCTAAATCATGATGGCACAGCTGTATTTGCTCATGATAAGCTCCAGATAAGCATGATTTACAACTAAATCAGCCTAACTGATCTAAGCTAGATAGATAGGCAGGCATTTACATTTGAGCATTTAGCAGACGCTTTTATTCAAAGTGACATAAAACAGAGAAGCAAAAGTAATTAATCAAAGTATGTTCTAAGACTGTTTTGCTAACATTCCTATTAAGTTATGAAAACATTATTTCTAAATGTTCTCTGACGTCCAGTTTTTGAAATGTTTTTTAAGAAGTACAGAATAGTACAGCTAAAAATTGACTCAGCTTGTAATTCTGCTAATTCCAGCATGACATGAACACATTTGTGACTGGTGTTTTGTAAGTTACACCAGAGGCGGTTTTGTGCAAAAAAAGACTTTTTATGCTTGAGAAGCATGTTATTGGGCTGACATGGCAAATTTTATCAGTTCACAAAGTCATCTTACAAGGACCTACTATTATTTATTGCCTATTACTTTGGACAGAAATCTAAATCTGCAATATTTTAAAGGAAATGTATTATGTAAATCATTCATGGAGACTAGACATGCTGTGCTATTTGGGATGCCAGTTATTATTTGTGTTATCATTGAGTCCAGATTTACCTGCCTCTAATAATCAATAACAAAATAAACTCAACCATTGCCTGCTCAACCGGACTATCCTGCCCTCAAGACAGTCGTGTGAAAATGGATTTTAAAGAGGAAATAGATTAGACTATTAAAACAAATCATACATGTATTGGCTTTTGAGCATTAATATTAAAATAATATAGCAACATTTTAGTTAAGGACCGTCTGTTTCACAAAGTCACATTTTGATTTGCACGTTTGTCACATTAACCTACGCCAGGGATCCTCAAATCTGGCCCACGAGATCCACTTTCCTGCAGAGTTTAGCTCTAACCCTAATCAAACACACCTGAGCATGCTAATCAATGTCTTCAGGATCATTAGAAAATCACAGGTAGGTGAGTTTGATCAGGGTTGGAGCTAAACTCTGCAGCGCATTGGCCCTCCAGGGCAAGATTTGAGGAACCCTGACCCAAGTTATGGGCTACACTGAAAAATAATAGAAAATGTACTGGTAATTTTCAGCCAGGAGTCCCAGGACATTATCCTTTAATTTTAAGGACATTTACATTAGCGTAAAAAAGGTAAGACACCTGTTAAAATAAATCAATATGGAACATTCCTTCATATCAATACTGTAAAAGTATGATTTTTTTTAGAGTAGCCTATATATAATTGGTCATATTAGTGATTATTTCACTCTGTTGTTATTGTTTGTCACCAAATAAGTGTGTTATAAAGCAGATATATTGGTGGCGGTATCATGGTAACTTGTCTGGATTCATGGTAAACCTGCTGAAATTGTGTCTCATGAAACGTGTTTATATCATGAATATTGAGTCAAATGTTCAAATATGTTGGTCTAGGTAAGTTTTTGTTTTGTGTAAGATTATTACTCAATGCTCTGCAAGGCGCATTGAGTAAAGACCGCATTGTTTATGCCCGACAAATGCGTAAATGGATCACTTCGACATAGGAAGTGGATACTATATATTATAATACTTTGCTTTGCGTCATCACCCCCTTTGATTATTTCAGATGCCCCTCTTCAGTGCTGCACTGGCCCGACTCTGACTAGACTTTATGCTAACAGACTTTATGCTGAAGTCTGCTGCATTACTCTCAGTGTTTTATCAGTGTCAGTGTGTGGTTTATGTACTCATTACACGTTTCACGTGTGCTCACATCGCCCCCTGTTGGAGAGATTTATTACAGCAAAAGCCATTAAAACTGTTTTTGATTTAATGATTCTGATAAAAGTCATGGCATATCATTACACTTACATTACATAATACAACAGGGTGTCCGCGGGTCCTTAAAAAGTCTTAATGTCTTAAATAAAGGTTTCCTAATAAGGCCTTAAAAAATCTCAAAATGTCTTAAATTCAGATTCTATGGGTCTTAAATATTGTTGGTCACATTACCGCTAAAATATCTTCAGTCTGACGGACCTAAATGGCTGTTTACAATCATTGGACAGACCGAAGATTTTTTTCTTCTCTGCGATAGTTAGTTACTGAGAGAATCGCAGTAGCAGAATACAGGTCGAACTGCCTGACCAGACAGATAGCCTGATTAAAACATAAGTGACAAAAAAACCCCAGCAAAGTATCGAAGAATGATTATTCTCATTTTATTAGCCTACATTCAATGTAAACAGCAATTGATAATGGATAGTATATTTCTGGTATCAAGGTCGCGCTAAGACTCGCTCTGTTTGTCTCTTTGTGAGAAACTTCAGAACAAACGAGCGTAACAGCACACATAAACTCAGAAGAAACACACTGAGGTAAAAATTCAAAATGTTTAGTTTATTCATAACATGATATAGTTAAGTAACACCATGACAAGTGAGCTATTTTGCTCAATATTCTCACGACGCAAAAAAACATTCAAAACACATACAGTGTGCACGCATTACGTGAAGTCTTGTGTGTGTGTGCATTTGCAGTGCGCTCTTTTATGGCACGATTCAGTCTATTAAAATACATTCAGAATGATCACAAATTCAAGACATGGGGGCAGAAAATGTGTATATTTATACCACTTCATATAGTTAATCAATTTCACATGAAGAGTGCTTTTTTTCTCCAAAAATTACCATATACACATGTGAGATTTATTTTTTACAACAGTTCAATAAACTAGAAGTTTTATTAAGATATTTAAGTTTTAGACACCATATTGCCTGTTTTTGCACTATTTCGCGCAAAACATTATCAGTGACTCGCTGCCACCCACTGGCGGTTTTAATTTCACATATAAAGTATCTTTTCATTTTTTAAATCATTTCAAATATCAGTATTCAACGTTTTATGTTTAATAGTAAAAATCAGTTTAAACTTATTGAAAAAGAGTCAGCTATCCACGCTTAAGATACCAGCATGATAACACACTCAATCAGTTGAATGAATGACTCAATACTCACTCATTCAGTGACTTACCGCCACTTACTGGTAGTTTAGTTGAGAAGTTTGTTGAAAAGTATGCATTTTTCCCATCAAGATTTCTTATTTGTATATTCATAAATGCATTTAAAATCTCATAACATTATTTATTGCAGTTGTAATTATTGTTATTTGCAGTGTAAATTATTTAATCTGACTGGAGAGAGAGTATAGGGTCCTAAGTGTCAAGAAGTTTGATTTATTGCCCCTCATAAACCCCCCTCCTCCTACCATAAATGGACACCTGTTTGGACACCTGTTTCTGTACACCCCACCCTC
>NW_015555746.1:1832114-1841036 GCF_001515605.1 Sinocyclocheilus anshuiensis
GTTTGATGATGAATTAAGAAACACTGCATCTAAAGAGCAACGGTTTATGGACTTTACACCCCAGCAGCATTTTTTACATTTATTGCAAAGATGAATTTTGTTGATACTGATTTAATTTGCTTGATAACAGCCCAAATGTCTTATTATTCTAATTGACTGACTAAATGTAAGAATTTGACTCAGATGATGATGTACACTTTTAGAAAAAAAATGGCTTAATTGTAAAAATGACCATTAAAGGTAAAAATCTATTTAAATTTATCTGACCACCACACAGAATATGAAGAATATCAAAAACTTTAGGAGTCAGCTGTCCACGAACGTCCTTAAGATACCAGCATGATAACACACTCAATCAGTTGAATGAATGACTCAATACTCACTCATTCAGTGACTTACCGCCACTTACTGGTAGTTTAGTTGTGAAGTTTGTTGAAAAGTATGCATTTTTCCCCTCAACATTTCTTATTTGTATATTCATAAATGCATTTAAAACATTAATCTCATAACATTATTTATTGCAGTTGTAATTATTGTTATTTGCAGTGTAAATTATTTAATCTGACTGGTAGCAGCCCTATAGTGTATATTTAATTTATTGATAAATTGTAATAATTTGACATGAAAGATGAAGCATACATCTAAAAAGGTTAAAAATAGGCCTTTGTAAAGGTAAATAAAAAATATGCAGATTTAAGTATGTAAAGGCTGATAGAACACTGATGAAACATTACTTCAGAATAAATTGTTTACTCCACCAAAAATCTCAGCGATGCAGTTATTTTGCAGGGATATTTTGTATGGAATATTGTCTGTTGATATGAAAAGTTCACTGTATATCGTAGTAATAAATATAATTTATTACAGCAATGATGTTTTGTTTTCTTTTTTATTTAAACAAATTAAATATTACAAATATGTATGTAATAAAATGTGTATTTCCATTACAGGTTTAGGTCTTAAATTTCATATGAGGTGGTATTAAAAAGGTCTTAAAAAGTCTTCAGTTTAACTTGTTCATGTCTGTAGAAACCCTGATACAAGCACTACATATAGTCAAAAATTGTGTGAAATAAAAATAAAGTTAAACTTAAAGAAATCCACTTATTCGTTATCAGAAATGACACACCACTTCCGCAAGCACTTAATCACCCCACACTCTTAAGCCTATGCACACACACACACACACACACACACACACACACTCACACACACACACACACACACAATCTCTGTACTACTTCTGTTCTCTAGCTGGTTTCCTAATCTAGTTGTCTAATAAATCTGACATTGTGTACTACAACGATTGTTGGATTGTTGCTTTGTTCCTCATGTGTAAGTCGCTTTGGATAAAAGCATCTGCTTAATGTGTAAATGTAAATGTATGGTGGTCACAAAGAAAGAAATCAGTTTAAAATTTCAAGTAATTGTGTTATATATATATATAACATTTTTTAAAGAAATGTGCAAATGCTAAGTGAAAACAAAAGTTGCCTGGGCCTACATTTAATCTGGTTGGTAACATGCTGATTTAGAAAAAGAAAAACAAAAGGATTCTACTAATGGACTGAGCTAAGTGCTTTGTTAACAAAAGTTGAACATAATATTTACACCCCTGAGTGAAGTCAGTGCAGCAGTTCTTTGACTGTGTTTGCATTGGTGCTCGTTTCTGACTGTGCAACGCATATGAAGTAAAATCTCCGAACAAGCAGGTAAAGATCATCTGACTTATATGCAAGTGATGTGATTAAGCCTGTTTTCATATAATCCATGGAATATGACATACCTCACACTGCAGAGACACAAAAACAAAAATATAAATTGTGAGATTAAGCAAGAGTTACTTTTTACTTTACTTTTTATATATGCAAAGTGTGTGTTAAATGCATTTTATGGTGCGCAGTAATAAAAATATGACTTTATTTTTGGTTATGTAAAATGTATGCAGATTTGTATGTCTGTATTATGTATCAAAATATCAGAGCAAGTGGCATTTATTTAAAAAAAAGTAAACACTTTTCAAGACATTTAATAAAAAGAACTGGTAACACTTTACAACAAGGTTGTATTAGTTAACGTACAACTGTCCATTGTTAGTTCATGTTATCTCAGATCCATTAAATTATATTAACAGATGCAACTAATGTTCACAAATGGAATCTTATTGTAAAGTGTTACCAAAGAACTTGAAAATAAAAACATTGTCTTTATACACCCATTAACAACCACCTTCAATTAAAGGTGTGATTTAAGTTTTCTAAAAGTGCATTTGTGTTGTTTTGTTTTTTACTGAAATGAATGTGTTTGAACTTACTGGCACAATGCTGTCTGTAATCTCTGCAGCAGTTTATACTGCAGTTAGTATTGCAGTTGCAGCGAAAGCGACTGTTGTACTTCTCATTGCATCTCCCCCTACAGGAGGTTGAGGCTGCACATACAAATAATTTTGCGTTAGTCAAGCAAGTATGCTCTCTTACGTGGGTGTACGCTGTGTAGGTGTTTGAGAGAGATTTTTACTTAGGCTGGCAGAGGAGCATGAGGTCGGGGGGTTGAAGGCGACAAATCCTGGCAGGTTCTGACCAATTCTGTTGGTGATCCAACTCTGATATCGAGACACACGGGTGTAAACACCAGGTGCGTTGGGATTAGCACAGCCATAACCCCAGCTGGTGATGCCAGACTGAACCCACACTGTGCACTGCCTGCTCACCACTGGACCTCCAGAATCCCCCTACAGGGAGGGACAAGAGGAAAGAAAAGGGATATTCTTCTTATCACGACAGGGCAGTTAGTTGTGACAGAAAAACAGCTCTCGCTACTCCATCCTATGCCCACAGAAGCAATACAGCCCATGTGTTTCATGCACAGAAAAGGAGTGTAATTTTAACAGTAAAAGGCTATAAAAAAATGTTACAGTAAAAACCTGTTTACGGTAAAAATTAAAATGACAGTTTTTTAAGGAAAAAAATAAGTTATCATACAATTTACAGTGAAGACATGTCCAGAATTCCCTGTTTGACACTTTCTCTAATTTTTTTTTTCATTGAAATAACTGTTTCGTCTTAGTTTTTGTTGTACATCAGGGTTTCATTTTACATCTTATGTTTTTAAATAAATATTTATTGCAGTATTTTAGAGTTACCTTAATGGTGTTTTGTATTTCACCTGTGGTTTTTGGTGGTTGTCATAAAGGTGTTATAAAGGTACAAAACAAATTTTAGTTATTTTTTGGTAACAGCGTGTATGTTTACACTACTGGAGCTACTTAGTTTTAAGCATTAATCCTAAACAGACAATGTGAATGCAAAAAATATCAAATATAATTGTTGTACCTGACAGGTGTCTTTGCCTCCCTGTGTCAAACCAGCACACATCATGTTGCTGGTAACAGATACAGAACCCAGAAGAGTATTACATCGATCATTAGCCACCACTGGAACCATAGTCTCCTGCAGGATCCCAGGAGAAGGTAAACTCGCTGAACACCAAAACACACATACACAACCATCTATTAGTGATGTTAGGAGTAGATATATACTTGAATTAATGGGTTTGTACGTTTTTGTACCTCCAGTTTGAACATCTCCCCAGCCTGTGATCCAGCTGCTGGTGCCAGAAATGAAGACGCTGCTCTGGGCCGCCAGACACACGGGTCTAATATAGTTATTAAAGGTGACTGTGGAGGACAGCCGGAGCAGAGCGATGTCATTGTTGTTTGTGTTGCTGTCATAAGAGGGGTGAACGATTATGGTTCTCACATTTCTACTGATTTCATGGGTATTGACTCCCTCCTGTGTCCTTCTTCCCAAATACACACGCAGACTGGATGCACTGACACTAAATACAGTTAGAGAAAGTGAACATGAGACAAAAGAAGGAAATAGAAACAACAAAACACAACTAACAACAAAAAACAACTAAGTACTTTTGTTATTTTGTAATATAGTAAAGTAAATTCAAAGAATTTCAAACTGGCCCAAGTAAATTTCAGAGGGGAAAAAAAAAATGTGGAAAGGCAGAACAAATTGAAACCTAAATGTCTTTGAATGCCAAATGTTTTCACATTGCATTCACATGTCAAACATAACAAAATATCTTAAGACATCATGACAACCTTTCTTTCTTTCATTCTTTTTACTTTTTTAAAACAAAACGGGTGCATATGAGTGTTTAGGTGAATCTTACCCAGGTAAGCAGTGAGCTGCTGTCAGCACCCATTCATTATTGATGAGGGAGCCTCCACAAAAATGACCTCCATAGAGAGAGCTGTGCAGACTGACCTGCCACGGCCACGACCCATCAGGTGCGTTCACGCCACCAACAATACGAGTGTTTAGAGGAGCCTGTCCACAAACTACGAGAAAGAGAAAGAGAGATTGTTCACATAAGTATTTCTACATAAACTATTTGACTTGATGCTGATGTCTTTAGAAGAGGAGCTCTTACCATTCAGCTGAGAAAGTGAACCTGCAAGGGCAGAAATAAAGTGTGCATTAGAACAATTTCATCTTAATTTTTCACTGAATAATGACCCTGTGCAACATTATTGCACTAATAATCGTTAGCTAATAAATAACAATTAACAAGTTAGCCAGAAGAGTATTACATCGATCATTAGCCACCACTGGAACCATAGTCTCCTGCAGGATCCCAGGAGAAGGTAAACTCGCTGAACACCAAAACACACATACACAACCATCTATTAGTGATGTTAGGAGTAGATATATACTTGAATTAATGGGTTTGTACGTTTTTGTACCTCCAGTTTGAACATCTCCCCAGCCTGTGATCCAGCTGCTGGTGCCAGAAATGAAGACGCTGCTCTGGGCCGCCAGACACACGGGTCTAATATAGTTATTAAAGGTGACTGTGGAGGACAGCCGGAGCAGAGCGATGTCATTGTTGTTTGTGTTGCTGTCATAAGAGGGGTGAACGATTATGGTTCTCACATTTCTACTGATTTCATGGGTATTGACTCCCTCCTGTGTCCTTCTTCCCAAATACACACGCAGACTGGATGCACTGACACTAAATACAGTTAGAGAAAGTGAACATGAGACAAAAGAAGGAAATAGAAACAACAAAACACAACTAACAACAAAAAACAACTAAGTACTTTTGTTATTTTGTAATATAGTAAAGTAAATTCAAAGAATTTCAAACTGGCCCAAGTAAATTTCAGAGGGGAAAAAAAAAATGTGGAAAGGCAGAACAAATTGAAACCTAAATGTCTTTGAATGCCAAATGTTTTCACATTGCATTCACATGTCAAACATAACAAAATATCTTAAGACATCATGACAACCTTTCTTTCTTTCATTCTTTTTACTTTTTTAAAACAAAACGGGTGCATATGAGTGTTTAGGTGAATCTTACCCAGGTAAGCAGTGAGCTGCTGTCAGCACCCATTCATTATTGATGAGGGAGCCTCCACAAAAATGACCTCCATAGAGAGAGCTGTGCAGACTGACCTGCCACGGCCACGACCCATCAGGTGCGTTCACGCCACCAACAATACGAGTGTTTAGAGGAGCCTGTCCACAAACTACGAGAAAGAGAAAGAGAGATTGTTCACATAAGTATTTCTACATAAACTATTTGACTTGATGCTGATGTCTTTAGAATGAGAGGAGCTCTTACCATTCAGTTGAGAAAGTGAACCTGCAAGGGCAGAAATAAAAGTGCACATTAGAACAATTTCATCTTCATGTTTCCCTTAATAATGACCCTGCCAGAGTTCACTGCACTGATTATGGTAGATTTGTTGTACCATTAACTTGTGGGACTGAAAATGCGGAAAACATTTCTGGGCAAACCAGTTTAATTACAATAAGCAAAACTAGCAGCTTTTCTTTCCCCTAACCATTCAACTATGACATTTGCCCCATGTCGTGCAAGTACATTCCACATGCCCAGCAGGTGTAGCTCACAATGTAAAACATTTATAGGCTTCCGTAACAGTAAAAAAGAAAGAATCAATTATTATATATATATAAAAGGCTGTGGCCTAGAAAGAGTATTTACATAGATTATCTCACAGGATCATTACAGTTCAGAAATCTGTGTATTACGTAAGAATAGTTCTTGTGAACCTGGATGTACAATGTGTAATTTAACTATTTATTTTAAGAGTCGTTTCAATCTGTACAAGTTCAGTTAACACATTTGCTTGGTGGGCATAGCTTGTATTTCTGTTTTAACTGTGTTTTTCATCAAATTAATGCAGCCTTGGTGAACATTACACTTTTTTCAAAACATTAAAAATCTTAATTGTTCCAAACTTTTGTACTTCAGACATGACATATCACAGCAGTGTTTCTTGCACTGCCGCTCTTCACAGGCTTCATGCAGATACAAGAAGCGACTCATAAGAGTCATTTATTTATGAATCGGATTACACAGCCACCTGTTTAGTCTGATTGATGAACAAATGATTCTTGTGAGTCAGCTCTTTGATAAAACGAGACTCACTAACCCAGGAGTTACCCATCAAATGAATCATTCATATGAATCTACATATGAACTCCAAGTTTCTTATCAATGCGTCTTTATTTTAACAAAGCCCTTAGACTGCTCTTATGCGCTGTGCCACAAAAAATATATATTCTCTCTTTTCTATATAATGTCTTTGTTCCTGGTTATCTGCTCTTTAATAGATGTACCATGAGACCTTACCTTTGGCACACATGAGCAGGGTCAAAGTGACACACGTTAATCTCCACATCTTCACACAGTCCCTCTGTTTGCTAGCAGAATGGATGCTGATGGTAATCTGGTTCACTGTGCCTCTTAAAATCCCTTTTATATAGTTCCAAAAGCTTCTCAGGTTGCTCTTCTCATCTGTCACTCACCTGCCCACTTCTTTTCTCTTTATGCTCCTCCTCCGTTTTTGTTATCCTTTTTCATTCTTCAATTTTTTTTAGTATGCACAGCTGCCACGCATGTATCCACTACACTCAGAACATTTTTCACAATTTGTGCTTCCTGTTAGGGTTTGGTAATTGATATTTGTGCAGTCATGATAAATGCAAATATCTGAGGTTATTGTCAAAAAAGTCAGAGACATTTTTTTTTATATATTAAACTGATAACTTTGTGCTTATTTGATATTATTTTGTATTTGGTAATTTTTTTAGAAGAATTTAAAACTGGCCCAACGAATTAATTTTGAAGAATTTTATTTATTTATTTGAATGTTGCCTTTATTTAGATAGGACAGTGTAATGACAGGAAGTGAATTGGGAGAGAGAGTGGGGCGGAATCGGAAAAGATCAAAAATAAAGGAAAAATGGAATGACAGATGGAATTGAAACATAAATATCTTTGAATGTCAAAAGTTTTTTGGGATTCAAGCATTAAAAATATCTTAAGACATCATGACAACACTTTCTATTTTTCTTTTAGTTTGTCTGTCTTCTTTCCTGCTTGATTTATTTCTTGTAACACATAAATAAAGGAAAAACATCACATATAAAAGGCATGACGATAATAATACCCTTTATACACAAAGACAGACAATGGACCATGGAGAGGATGATTAGGTATGACAACTTATTATTAGATGACAGCCACAATTACTCATAAATTCCATACACAGGATAGGTGAGTCGGTGTGTGTGTGTGTGTGTGTGTGTGTGTTTTCTTACCTGAAGGTACAAGAATAAAATATCAAGCTACAGTTGGCTTCTATACTGCCAACCTCATTTATAATAATAACACAATTTAATTCAGCCAAAGAAACTTAAGCTGTAAAACCTGCAATGTTTCTTTAACACAGGGACATCAATCTTGTGCTTAAGAATATTTGTGTAAGATTTATATTGTTCTTATGTTTGACCTTTACAGTGTCTAGGATCTATTTGATGTTTTTTTTTGTGATTGTTTAGTGGCTGTGTAGATGTGATCAGTCTGGCTCTCAGGTTTCGCTCCACTTCTCTCACCTCTAACATAATTATGACGTCGCAATGTCACAGATCTCAAGATCCGGCAAAATAAAGAATACAGAATCCTGAAAGTTGGCCTTAGAATACGCCTTTTGTCAGCCTAACATCAAATTGTCTTTAAATTTGCTCATTAATCAGAGATCAGAAGGCGTCAGAGACGACTAGAACACTAAATATAGGACACCTCAAACAGAGAATTACTTGTTGTTTGTGAATCAGATCAACCTTTAAGTGGTTTGAGCAGTGTCTAAGTTGCTTATTAGCATGCCTATTATTAACATATTGGCTGTTTAGTAGTACTTATAAAGCACATATTCTGCATGACCATATTCTACATCCCTAATCATACCCAATACCTAAACTTAACAACTACTTTACTAACTATTAGTAGCATCAAATTAGGAGTTTGAGGCAAAATTCATAGTTAATAGTTTGTTAATAGCGAGAATCGTGCCTTAAAGGGGTCATATGATGTTGCTAAAAAGAACATTATTTTGTGTATTTGGTGTAATGAAATGTGTTTATGCGGTTTAAGGTTTAAAAAACACATTATTTTCCACATACTGTACATTATTGTTTCTCCTCTATGCCCCGCCTTTCTGAAACACGTCGATTTTTACAAAGCTCATCGGTCTGAAAAGTGAGGTGTGCTCTGATTGGCCAGCTATCCAGTGCGTTGTGATTGGCCGAATACCTCAAGCGTGTGACGGAAATGTTACGCCCCTTACCATATCATATTGTGATCCGGCCGGAGCGACGAGACAAAAACATTAAAACCCATTATAAACGAGGCATTTGTTGCATGTTGCATCAACATAATTACGGATTATAATGACTTATACTGTCTTTTTACACGTTGCATCGCGCCGCGTAAACATAAAACCATGTCTGCAAATCTAGTCGTGTCCTCTTTTGGAAGACCAAACAAAGTAGTTTCGCTTTCACAACGAAACACACAGCGCCTTCACAACATGGCGGC
>NW_015555746.1:1841625-1865419 GCF_001515605.1 Sinocyclocheilus anshuiensis
ACGAAGGAGCGGCAACCACATGTGACGACCCTGGGCTGGACTCCGCTTCGTCCACGGTGAAAGCCGATCCGGCGATCCACAGCGCGAAGTTGATGTATTTCCTCAGCGATCAGCACGGATCAGCTCCAGGCATGATGAAGTGGATATCGTCCTCTTTTGGAAGGCCAAACAAAGTATTTTCGCTTTCACAACTAAACACAGCGTCTTCACGACATGGCGACGGCGGCAGCAACAATACTACAGCGAGAATAAAAGTTACATCTTCTTTCTTTGCGTGAATATTTGGGCGGCGTTATGCAAATCTTCCCACATCGTGACGTAGACATGTGGGGGCGTGTTAGAACGAGCCGTTTTAGGTAGGCGTGGTTAACTCTTAACTTTCATAAAGAATATCTCTTTGGATTTGAGACTTTAGTCTTTGCAACTTTACAGATCTTCTTTATGCACCAAGAGCTTGTAACACTTCAAAGAGAAAGAAAAAATTGAAATCGCATCATATGACCCCTTTAAAATAAAGTGTGACCACAGATAATAATTCATTATGAATTCTAATATATTCCTAATAGTTTTTCTGATCATTATGTTACTATTGATTTTGACATGACCAGTTTTATCAGTTCACTGTTATAAAAATATAAAATTGTATGATGCCTGAATAAAATGCAAAGTGGGCCAGTTGCATAAGACCAACGAAATGTGTGGTTTGTGCTACATTTTGATGCAGTACACTCCTGTTGGATAGATTTATTACAAGAAAAGCCATTAAAAGACAGACAATGCTTTGAAGTATTGTGTGACAAAAATGTATTGAAACTTAAAGACGTGCCCACTTGTTTGTCAGCAGAAATCACAAATGAGAAAATCAATTTTAAATATTAGATAATTATAACACATTTTTTAATATAAGAAAAGTGCAAATGCTAAATGAAGGAAAAAAAGTTACCCATGCCTACAATTAATGCTAAACAATTACATGCTAGAACTAGAGAGAGAAAAACAAATGAGACAAGGATTCTACTTATGGTGATGTTGTTAAACATATGTTGAACACGAACAATATGCATTTACACCCCTGAGTATAAGTCAGTGCAGCAGCTCTTTGACTGTGTTTATTTCTGACTGTGCAACGCATCCAAAGCGGCACTCAAGTAAAAATCTTCTCTCCGAACAAGCAGATAAAAATCATTCAATTTAGGTGCAAGTGACGTGATTATAAGCCTGTAATCATATATAATCCATGGAAGTATGACATACCTCACACTGCAGAGACACAAAAACAAAAATATAAGTAATGGGATTGAGCAAGAATCAGTTTTGGTGTTTACTTTTTGGACATGCAAAGTATGTTTAATTTATTTAGTATAGCTATGAGTGCAGTAATTAAAAATGGGTATTGGGTATGTAAAATATATGCAGATTTGTATGTCTGCATTATGTATCAAAATATCAAAGCAAGTGGCATTGATTTTAAAGAAACACTTTTCAAGTAGGACATTTCACAAAAAGAACTGGAAACACATTAAAAACATTGACTTCATACATACATCACATTTAAACATGATGGCAAAAATTGCTCAAAAAAGTGAAGTAAGCTGAGAAAAATGACTAGCATAATTTGTATGCAGATGCCAAATAATGTGATATTTTGTTTCTAATGCAACAACATTTTTAAGTGTGAATTAAGTATTACTGAAATGAATGTGTTTGAACTTACTGGCACAACGCTGTCTGTAATCTCTGCAGCAGTTTATACTGCAGTTAGTATTGCAGTTGCAGCGAAAGCGACTGTTGTACTTCTCATTGCATCTCCCCCTACAGGAGGTTGAGGCTGCACATACAAATAATTTTGCGTTAGTCAAGCAAGTATGCTCTCTGACGTGGGTATACGCTGTGTAGGTGTTTGAGAGAGATTTTTACTTAGGCTGGCAGAGGAGCATGAGGTCGGGGGGTTGAAGGCGACAAATCCTGGCAGGTTCTGACCAATTCTGTTGGTGATCCAACTCTGATATCGAGACACACGTGTGTAAACACCAGGAGAGTTGGGATCAGCACAGCCATAACCCCAGCTGGTGATGCCAGACTGAACCCACACTGTGCACTGCCTGCTCACCATTGGACCTCCAGAATCCCCCTACAGAGAAGGACAAGAGGAAAGAAAAAGAAGTTTTAAGTAACAACATGTGTTGTTAAATGAATGTTTATTGAATTATTTTAGTATTGTGTGTTACTGTGATGGTATTTGTGGGCATGACAATGTGTGAACCTAGTCACCTTCTATATCACTGATTTGTTTTATAGTGAATATTTACATTACCGGAGCTACTCAATTTTAAGCATTTATACGAAGTAGACAATGTAAATGCGAAACAGTAGATCTTGAAGTGTGTTATACAGTAGCTGTACATGCTTAGATCAAAAATCTGTTTGTTCATTGCACCTGGCAGGTGTCTTTGCCTCCCTGTGTCAAACCAGCACACATCATGTTGCTGGTAACAGATCCAGAACCCAAAAGAGTATTACATCGATCATTAGCCACCACTGGAACCATAGTCTCCTGCAGGATCCCAGGAGAAGGTAAACTCTCTGAACACCAAAACACACATACACAACCATCTATTAGTGATGTTAGGAGTAGATATATACTTGAATTAATGGGTTTGTAAGTTTTTGTACCTCCAGCTTGAACATCTCCCCAGCCTGTGATCCAGCTGCTGGTGCCAGAAATGAAGACGCTGCTCTGGGCCGCCAGACACACGGGTCTAATATAGTTATTAAAGGTGACTGTGGAGGACAGCCGGAGCAGAGCGATGTCATTGTTGTTTGTGTTGCTGTCATAAGAGGGGTGAACGATTATGGTTCTCACATTTCTACTGATTTCATGGGTATTGACTCCCTCCTGTGTCCTCCTTCCCAAATACACACGCAGACTGGACGTGCTGACACTGAAAGCAATCAGAGAATGTGAACGTGACAAAATAGAAAAAAAAAGAACAAAAAAAATATATGTTTTTTTTAATTTTATTTTGTAATATAGTAAAGTGATTTATTCTTCTCATTTGATATGATATTTTTTGCATTTGGTAAAAACTAAAGAAAATGTTGGAATGGCAAAACAAATTGAAACCTAAGTGCCTTTGCCACTTTGCATTTGGAGGTTAAGCATGACAAAATATCTTAATTTTATCTTTAATATCTTTTGATTTCTCTTGGTGAATCTTACCCAGGTAAGCAGTGAGCTGCTGTCAGCACCCATTCATTGTTGATGAGGGAGCCTCCGCAAAAATGACGTCCAGAAGTGTGCAGACTGACCTGCCACGGCCATGAACCCTCAGGTGCATTCACACCACCCACAATACGAGTGTTTAGAGGAGCCTGTCCACAAACTATGAGAAAGAGAGATAGTTCACATAGGTATTTCTACATTTCTACTATTTGACTTGATGCTGATGTCTTTAGAAGAGGAGCTCTTACCATTCAGCTGAGAAAGTGAACCTGCAAGGGCAGAAATAAAGTGTGCATTAGAACAATTTCATCTTAATTTTTCACTGAATAATGACCCTGTGCAACATTATTGCACTAATAATCGTTAGCTAATAAATAACAATTAACAAGTTAGTTGGTGGGCATAACTTGTATTTATATAAATTGCCATCAAAGTTTGGAATATGCTTTTTTTTCTTATGCTCTTATGCTTCTGAAGACTGGAGTACTGGGTGCTGAAGATTACACAGCAACCTGTTTAGTCTGATTGATGAACAAATGATTCTTATGAGTCAGCTCTTTGATAAAACATTTAAAATGACTCACTAGCCCAGGAGTTACCGGTCAAATTAATCGTTCGTATGAATCAACACATGATACTGAACTGCAAGTTTCATGTTAATGCATCATTATTTTAACAAAGCCCGTAGACTGCTCTTATGTGCTGTGCCACGTAGAAAGCAAAAATATATTCAGTTTTTCTATATAATGTCTTTGTTCACAGTTATCCTCACTTTCATAGAAGTACCATGAGACCTTACCATTGGCACACATGAGCAGGGTCAAAGTGACACACGTTAATCTCCACATCTTCACACAGTCCCTGTGTTCGCGAGCAGATTGGATGCTGGTGTTTAATTTGGTCCTCTGAGACTCTTACAACCCCTTTTATATAGTTCTATAAGCTTCTCAGGTTGCTCTTCTCATCTGTCACTCACCCGCCCACTTCTTTTCTCTTAATTCTCCTACTCCTTTTTTGTCATACTCTTCAAATTCTTTTTAGTATGCACAGCTGTCAAGCACACGTACTTCACTGAGAACATTTTTCACAATTTGGCAATTAGTCATTGTTAATTAATTGCAGGTATGTTTGTAGGGTCATGATAAATGCAAACATTTGTGAGGTCATTGTTAGAGAAGTCGCACATATTAAATTGTAAATAGTATATTGATAGCTTTTTTACTCATTTGATACCATGGTATTTGGATCCTTTTTTTCCAGAAGAAATTTAAACTGGACAAACAAGTTAATTTACAAGGAAAAATAAAGAAAAAATGTGTAATGGCAGAAGAAATCGAAACTTAAATGTCTTTAATGTCAAAAGTTTTCACATTGCATTTCAATGTCAAGCATGACAAATATCTTAAGACACCATGACAACTCTTTCCTTTTTTCAGTCCTTTTTTTCTTTTAGTCTGACTGTCTTTCCTGCTTGCTTCATTTCTTGTAACACACAGATAAAGAAAAAGAGAACACATAATACATATAGGGCATGATGAATATAATACCCTTTAGAAACCAAGACACAGACAATGCGTTACGAATGGCGACTTATTGTCAGATGGCAGCCAAATTACTCATCATAAAAGCCATACACAGGATAGGTGAGTCAGTGTGTGTAATTATTTTTCATTTTATTTACATTTACGAGTTTTACCTGAAGGCACAAAATTGAAATATTGAAAGATAATTGAAGTCAGCCAAAGATAAAAAACTTGCAATGTTTCTTTAGCATATAGGGACACCAGTTGTGTGCTTAAGAATATTTGTGTTAGATTTACAGTATATTGTTCTTATGTTTGACCTTTACAATATCTAGGATCTCTTTGATGTTTTGTGTGATGTGATTGTTTAGTGGCTGTGTAGATGTGATCAGTCTGGCTCTCAGGTTTCGCTCCACTTCTCTCACCTCTAACATAATTATGACGTCGCAATGTCACAGATCTCAAGATCCGGCAAAATAAAGAATACAGAATCCTGAAAGTTGGCCTTAGAATACGCCTTTTGTCAGCCTAACATCAAATTGTCTTTAAATTTGCTCATTAATCAGAGATCAGAAGGCGTCAGAGCCGACTAGAACACTAAATATAGGACACCTCAAACAGAGAATTACTTGTTGTTTGTGAATCAGATCAACCTTTATTTAAGTTCTTTCTTCAAGGGCACAAGGACAAAACAGGATTTTAGCTTGACGACTTTACAGTCTTTTGGTCTCTTAATATAAGTTATTTTAAAATCTAGTTTCAAACACATGCAAAGTACTTTCATAAGGTTTTGAAAACCTTTCTTTTTTTAAGAAAATATTGAATTTTCAATATATGCGTTTTTTTTGTTTTTTTTTTCAAACATGAAATATTCGTTCATTAATTGTTTTTGGTGACACAATTTTACTTTGATTTGGCAGGCAAACTTTTTAAAAATTTTAAAAGAAGTGTAGCAGTTTTGCTAAAATGTTTCTTTATCATGATATCAAGAAGAGGTGTATTCAAGTCATTTTATGTATGAACAGCATTTTTATGTATTTTTGAATGAATTAAGACAAGGTGTACGTTTTCAAAACTGTTCAAACTTGTATAAGGTCCCTACGCAATTGGCCCAACAAAGGTATCCAATGGTGGCTGAAGGTTTCCTGCGTGTTCGGTCTTTTCAGTTCAGTATCAGTCAGCGAGACATGGAAACAAATGCCTTTATGTTAATACACTGTGTGTGTATATCAGGGTTCCTCAATTAGTTTTCGCCGAGGGCCGAATTCTGCCGCCATGCAAATCAACTGTTCCTGCTCATTCCCAAACTGGATCTCTTATAAATAGAACGAGTCAGCAGTTTTCTGTCGGGGATTTATTGTGTCGCGCCGCATCCAAGACAGCATGACTGATTATAACGAGTTCTTGTATTTTATTGCATCGCGCCTCTCGCGTCCGGTGTAGACACGATGTAAGTTAATGTAGCTTTCTGATGCTGCGTTTGAATTTTCATGCCACATTATTTGAAATTAGCGTGAGCCAAACTTTTTTCTCTCATGGGCCGGATGTGGCCCGCGGGCCGCCTATTGAGGAACCCTGATTTATGGGGTTCCCAGGGTAACGGCTGCATTTCTACAGTTTAGTGCCATCTGCTGTCAGAGAGTGAATGTGCTTTCATTCAGTGCATCTCCTTCACTCGTTCTGCCATGCGCTTCTCATCCGTGCTTGTTTATATGAGAATGCGCATGCATCTTTCACGCAGTATACATACAGCGGTGTTGTGCATTGTGACCAGTTGATGGGGAAAATATTCTCTAAATGCATTTAAAAAATCGGAATAATTTGTAATAAAGAATTATTCACAGTATTTTGAAGTGCCCACGATAACAATAATTAGCGCGGGCCAAACTTTTTTCTCTCACGGGCCAGATGTGGCCCGCGGGCCGCCTATTGAGGAACCCTGGTGTATATTGTCCATATTTCAGAAGATCAAAGTGTCTGAGGTTCTTCAAATCTTACACTTGTAACACAGCTAGTCATTCTTTCAAAACCTGATTTCATGCTTTCGTACACATATTTTCTTTCCTCATAATCATTGTTTCAAAAAATCTATACTGAGGACATCTGGTTAAATCACCAAAACCAAGAGTATAATCTTATTTCTATTTAATAATCAGTTATTTAAATAGCAAATAATGCAAGGCACATGTTTCAAATCACTCTTGTTGCTAAATATTTAGTAATACAGGGTACAGTTCCCTTCTGATGCATCTCTGATCAATCTGATCACATAGTCATTATTTCATCTCTATACTGCTCTGTGTTCACAAATGACTCTCTCCCTCTCTCTCATACACACACACACACACACACACACACACGTTCCTGAGTTTCCATGTGTCATACTGTACAAACTCTATTTTATATCCCTTTACCCTGGCCCTACCCCTAAATCTACCCCTCACACAAAACTGGTGTAAAAAAAAAAATATTGCCATCATACCGTAGGTTATACCTGAACCAAACACACACAATTTAGACACACAAAGTAAATCCCTTTTACTGTAATTATTTCATTATATTTAGTTATTCATTTCGGAAATTGCACACATATAGAAATCTATAAATGTACTGTACCAAATGATTTATTGATTAACAATTAAGACCAGCTGGATTAAATTATACACAAATTTAACTGATGATACACATTTAACTGAATGAGAAGATAAGCAAAGGAAAAGATTGATAGATTTAGCATTATGAAAAGCAGATTAAAAATTCATAAAAAAATGCATAGTGATGAATATTACACATTTTGTGTAGTGAAAAGGATAATTTGTGTTTTACACTAACATGATTTAAAGTATGCTGAAATGTTTGGAAAAAGGTGAATTTTTATGATGTGTTCAGAAAATGTAGTCTTGCTTGCGAAAATTGCTTCAATGCCATCAAAAAACTGCAAATACAATAACAAACATTATCATTTATCTGCATATAGCAGCACAATAACATAATAAAGCAGCAGTAATTCAGTATTCATTCAAACCTGGACTTTTAAATCTCCAAATTTCCAAAATGTATTGAAACAGGGAGAAAAATAAAACCATCTCAAAATCATCTTATATCATAGCAAACATCAAAAACATTTTGCCACTCATAAAACAGTGACTTTAACTAAACTACTTTACATAAAGTTAGAATTGCGAGATGTATTTTTTGTTTTTACTTTAAGTGTTTTAGATTATGTGCCAAAACCAAATTCATTTACAAAATAGGGCAGGTGTGATCTAGTGGCTAAGGGCTGGTGATCAGAATGCTTCTGGGTGAAGGAATGATAATCACCATCTTGGCCTAGAGCGAAGCACCTAGCTCAGGTTGCTGCAGGAGGATTTCTCTTATGTCAAGAATACTGTAAATTGCTTTGGACAAAAGCATCTGCTAAATTACTACTTGCTTAGCAACTAGAGCATGAATGGCATCCATTTGTTATGAAGGATCCACTGCAGAAAGTCACAAGAATAGTCACAAGAGAAGATCGTCTTGTGTCTCTATAAAGTACAGTATATAACAATACAACCCCAAATGGTAATCATCGTAATTACTAGCAAGTACCAACAAAATACTGGTAATTTAAATTCTCTGCATTTAATTATTTGTCATTCTTATGAAAATAAATCAGAAATGTTGTAATATATTTAGGTACAGAGTAAGTTCAAAATATTAAGGCTTAGAACCTATACAAAACCCCTAAATTCAGTTCAGAAATGCACTTTTCTAAGCCATAAGTACTGTACTCATGTCACTGTGGTACATTTGCGATGACGCAAGTTGGAAGCAGTTACAATGACACAAAGGAATTTCACCAGAATTTCAGGAAGTCATCATGTGGAAAAAAATCCCTTAAACAAGTATCTCGGGAACATCAAGACAATGCAAGGACAAGGATGTAAAAAGACACACAATAAGACATTACAAAGATATTAAGACTGTGCTTATGTAAGTGTAATCATGTACCATGTAAATATGCTTAGTCAAGTGTACAAACCAGTAACTATTTGAGGAAAGGTTAGAGATTTGTTAAGCAATGTTTATACTAATGTTCGGTTGGGGTCATAAGATTGAAATGTCATGATGTGTTGTGCAATTCCTCATAGAGTGGTGATCTTTTGTAAAATCTTGATCTTTTGTGATTAAAGAGTTCATTGTACCATGAAAATGTTGATTTGTGATGTCAGATAAATGACACTGAACACTCTTCGGACAGAAGAGTGAGCACTTCACGACAAACAGGTTTTGAAGCATTTAGTGAATCATTTTCACTGACACTGACTGTAAAATATTACCCTTAAAGCCATTTCGGAACACACAGTGCTGGGAAGGTCACTTTGGAATGTAATAGGTTACAGATTACAAGTTACCCTATTTAAAATGTAATAAGTAGTATAACTATTTCAGTTTACAGTTTCCAAGTTTCTAACAAATGTTTTCAACTGTTAATCATTTTGAAACATTTAAAGCACGCGGGGTTAACACTTGAATTAAGATTATAATTTAATTTTAAAGCAGAGCCACCACAAAATCAGACTATAGCACAGCATCTTTGAGATTGTTCTGAAGTTAAATACAGATTTAAAATCATAAGATATAGTTTAATTGTTATGATACTGTTTTTGAAATCAAATCTTTGCACTGGCATCTAACAATGCCTTGCAAAAAACAGTTAATCTTTAAAAAATAAGGCATATACATAAACCCAAATAGGAAATAAAACACTTGTTGAATAAGCATGTGTCCTAAACTCCTGAAACATTGGTGTCTCATATTTTAGAGCAGTCAATGCAATTAATGCAATTAATATTTCCATAAGTAACTGTCATTTAATTACACATTTTTTCTCAGTAACTGTAACTGATTACATTTGTTTTGGGTTACACTTTATTTTAAAGTGAAAGTGACGTGACATGTGGCCAAGTATGGTTACCCATACTAGGAATTAGTGCTCTGCATTTATCCCATCCTAAGTGCACATACACAGCAGTGAACACACACACCGTGAACACACACCCGGAGCAGTGGGCAGCCATTTTTGCTGCGGCACCCGGGGAGCAGTTGGGGGTTCAGTACCTTGCTCAAGGGCACCTCAGTCGTGGTATTTAAGGAGGGAGAAAGCGCTGTACATTCACTCCCCCCACCTACAATCCCTGCCGGTACGAGACTCGAACTCGCAACCTTTGGGTTACGAGTCAGACTCTCTAACTATTAGGCCACGACTTACAAAGGTGTCCTTATTACAGTGTAATTATACATTTAAGTGCTGAGGAATATTAATTCACTACATGTACTAACTATATGGCTAGGGTTAGGAATAGGGTTTGGCTTAAGTTTACTTGCATGTAATTATGCATAATTTATTGTTATTATAATAGTACACGTAAAATGTGTAACAAGGACACCTTAAAATAAAGTGTAACCTTATTTTATAATCAAACTATGTTATTCCGTTACATGTAACTAGTTACTGCTCAACACTGAGAACACATACATTCATATTAAGATATATTTTATATCACCAAAAGAATATACTTTTTTTTTTTAAAATAATGCTTATATGTTTTAATCTTCATTGAAGTCCTGATCATCTTGTTCAGCTTTATTTTGCGATAAAGACTGGTGTGGGCAACTCATCATATACAATAAACATGGACATATTTTGGACAAATATTGATTTGAGTTGAAAGTATTTTCCAATGTTACCTATATATTATTTAAAAGTTTCTGGTATGAAAAAAAAATCATTACAATCAGTGTTGGGTAGATTACTTACAAATTCTAGACCCATAGATACGTTACTTTTTATAGATTAGTTAGTAACATCTTCTAATTTACTAATTTTGGGTAATGTATTCTGACTACTTTTTAGATTTTTTTTAATTACTTTTTAGCTAACTTGTTGTAAACTTATCATTAAACATGCCATATTGTTATAAAAAAGCAAAGAGATAGATCAGTCCCTTGCCAATTTATATCAAGGAGACCATTATACATGGTCTGATAACTTGAGAAGTACAGTACTTTTCTCCCTCAAATTCAGAAGTATGGTTTTCAAATTTATATGTGAATACAGTCAAGGCTAAATGGGATGACACACAGTCGGATTTTTAGAAAGGAAAATTTAAAAGAGAAAAAAAAAAAATTAAGGAGAATCAATAAATGATGAATAATTTACTGTCATTGTGTGATATGTAATCATGTAGTCTGTAGTAAAATGTAACTGTAAAATGTAATATACTCTAATTATACTTAATAGTACTTAATTTTTGGAATCTGTTTTGGAATACTTAATCCAGATTACATGTAATCAGTTACTACCCAGCACTGATTACAATATGAAAACAATTGACCTAGCAACAAGACAAAGACTGTAACAATAGTTAGGCCTACTGTAGGCTGTTTTGTTTTCCTACATTTGATATCTGAGACCCAAGATGGTGCATCGGCATTGGTGCACCAAACAAATAGGTCCCTTCTTCTGGGTTTCTTTCTTCTGTTGAACACAAATGAGATATTATGAAGAATGTTGGTAACCAAACAGTTGACTTCCATAGTATTTTTTCCCCGTACTATGGAAGTTAATGGTTTGTTTACCAACATTCTTCTCAATATCTTCTTTTGTGTTCAGCAGAAGATAGAAACTCACACAGGAACAACTTGAGGGTGAGTAAATAATGACAGAATTTTTATTTTTGAGTGAACTATCCCTTTAAGTCCATGCAGCATCCAGAACCTTTTCTGTTGCAAGTGCTAAGTATTGGTAGTTTTTGGAGGTTAAAATACTCACATAATGGGAAAAAAATAATGCTTTATGCTAAATTGATTATATTCACCCTAAAAATTTTTTATAATAATAATAAATTGTATCACTATAGGTTGTGAAGCTTTTCAAATCCTGGTACTGAGTCAATAGTGTTGCCTCTAATGATTGCCAGACTTAATTTTTCCATTGAGATGCTTGCTACTTCCTTATAGACCATGACCTCATCCTGAATCATGTACTGCCTTTCTAAAAAGCACCTCCCCTTCTAAGTAAGTCATTCACCTTTTTTCCCAAACTTTAACAGCTATTGTAGTGAAAAATCCTGGTGGTAGCCGTCCTTTGTGGCTTGTGGTTTGTGGGTTTATTGTTAGTGAGATGTTATGTGCATGAGCTGTAGTGATGATTTATTATATCCTTGTTCCTAGTTACCTTGAAATTTAAGAAAGCAGCAGTATTTACTGATGTATAGCCTATTGAAGTTAAACTGAAGTTTAGTTTTTGAATAAACTCAAGTTTTATGACATTTTTAATAATGGTAGGACTACACAACATCATTTCCTAAACATTTTTATTATTTTAATTGTGAATATTATTGTTAGAAGATGTTGAGTGTAAAAAAGTCAAGTAGTAATGTCACTTACACCTCCTCGCAGATTTAGTAAAATGTGTTATTGGTTGTACTTTATTTTAAGATGTCCTTGTTATACATTTTAGTACTGAGTAATATTAATTAACTACATGTATTTACTATATGGTTAGGGTAAGAATGAGGGTTTGGTTTAGAGTTACTTGCATGTAATTATGCATAATTAATTGTTATAAATACATGGAACACGTGTAACAAGGACACCTTAAAATAAAGTGTTACTGTGTTTTTATAGCCTTAAACAAAAAAGTTGACTTATTCCACAGAAAATTTTGCACGTTTATTAATGTTCCACAATGTCTTTTAGATGTATTTACCATTGTAATACACCAGGCCTGCGTTCAGCCCCGACAAAACGGTGCAAAACGTTTTTTAAACGGAAACGGTGGTGCGTTGAACACTCTGTTCTGATGACGCAAGAGTTGCAACTGTGGCAGCTGAGAAGGCCATTCTTTGTGTTCTTTTTGAAGAATTTTCGGAGCCTGATGAAATCGGTATAAATACGTGTTTAATACTGCAAAATACGCTCCATGTTACAGTCACTATAAATTCCAGAATAAAAGAGAACATCCCAATAGAGTGAAGGGATTTGTGGAAACTGTGGTTCCTAATTATTGTGATCCAACATTTGCCTCGCATTTCAGGATGAAAAGACAAACATTTCAGGTGAAGGATAATCCACTTCTTACCTCCAAGACTGTGTTATGATCTATATGACCTTATTATTTTTATTGTGAGTATTAGGCTTATCATTATTGCTGATCACTGTTGTTGTGCTATGATATTGTAATATTTACCATTATATAATCAGAGGAGTTTATGAAAATGTCACTCCACAATGCAATAGCAAGATATATAAATATTTATAGTATTTTTATGTTACATTAATCAGTATTTAGCACACCTTCCTAAGGAAAGGATATGGACCAGAAGACATTGCAATTACTAAATGATATTTAGACAGACTTAAAGAAGTTCCAGATCTATACTTGCCCTTATTATTTCAGTTATTTTGCCTTTAATGTAAATAAACATGTGCAAACAATATACTTGGTCTTGTAAATGTATTTTGATGTTAATTACATTGTGCGAGCTGTCTCTTTAATACCGCGTGGTTTATATACATGTTGCTGCTGATTGGGCTGACATTTTTGACACACCCACCAAACAAGAGAAAACGCCGTTGCACACCATTTCCAGGAAACATGTCATTCAACCCGGAAACCGTAGCAAAATGGTGCACACCGGTTTGAGCTTGAACTTGCCCCAGGATTTTTTTCTACTAAACTAATATGATCTTTGAGTTTTTAGAAAAATTTGTTTAACATCGGTGTTCATTATAGGCTTGGCAGAATTTTTCATACATTGAAAAGCAACCTTTTCTTCACAAAAGGTTTCACAAAACCTTGTGTGTGTGTGTGTGTGTGTGTGGTAAAGAGTTTTATTAGAAAGACGACGTGTGCTCATTAATGTTTTGAACATGGCAAATGTAAAACATCGCCCCCTGTTGGTGTAATTTATTACAGCAAGGTACTTTACAAGTCAGATGATGCAAATTATTTATTTAATAATTTACACAGATACAGATTACAAACAAGACTCAAGTTATATTATCACTTAATGCTAGTAATGCTAGATATTATGTAATCTAAATATATCATTATTTTGTATACTTTCTATATGAAATTAATTTAAATCTTTATTTTTTATTTGACATACAAATAAAGAAATCTTCATTCTCAATAGGAAAATTTATTTAAATGTTGGTAATTTGGGGCTGATTTAAAGAAATATGTATACATTTGTTCTAATCGCTGTACTTGCACAGCTTATAGAATGTTTGAAGAAACTGAAACATATATATATATATATATATATATATATATATCCCTGCAAAAACACAAAAACAAACAGAGCTGAAGGACTTCTGGTCTTTTAAGATACTGCTGGAGTAATTTACTGTCTCAGTTATTTGAGTATTATTTCAAAACTATAAACATGATAAACAGTTGCCAGTGTATTTGGACTTACTGCATTGCCTTTCATAATCCCTACAGCAGTTTCTGCGGCAGCCAGGATTGCAGTTGCAGCGGTTGCGGATGTCAAATCTCTCACCACATCTTCTACGACAAGAAATTGAGGCTACAACAAAAAACATTTAAACAAGCATTATGCAGAGAAGTGAGTGGTAATAAGAAGACATTAATGTGTACATGTGTGTGAAAGAGAGTTACACTGATTGGGTGGAGGTCTAAAAGTAGTAGTTGTTCTTGAGGTAGCAGAAACTCGTGAGGTAGTAGAAACAGGCAATGCAGTAGAAGCAGTTGTGGCAGCAGAAATAGGTGATGTAGTAGATGCAGGTGAGGCCGTAGAAACAGACTGGCATGTGCTTGAAGGGTTGAAAATGACGAATCCTGGAAGGTTCTGGCCAATGTTGTTGGTGATCCAGCTCTGATACTGTGACACACGGGTGCGTTGGGATCGGCACAGCCATAACCCCAGCTGGTGATACCAGACTGAACCCACACCAAACACTGCTTGCTCACCATTGGACCACCAGAGTCTCCCTACGCAAAGACGGAGAGGAGACATTTTTCTTTGAGCAATATATTAGAAGAACCTAATGGACTTTCAGATACGCAGCATGTTTTGAAATGGTTGTTGTACCTGGCAGGTGTCTTTGCCTCCCTCCATTAAACCAGCACACATCATGTTGCTGGTAACAGATCCAGAGCCCAGAAGAGTATTACATCGATCATTAACCACTACTGGAACCATAGTCTCCTGCAGGATCCCAGGAGCAGGTAAACTCACAGACCACCAAAAACTCACACAACCTTCTATTAGTGATGTTAGGAAGAGATGCATAAGTGAATTAATGGAGTTGCATGTGTTTGTACCTCCAGACTGAACATATCCCCAGCCTGTGATCCAGCTGCTGGTGCCAGAAGGGAAGGCACTGTTCTGGGCCGCCAGACACACGGGTTTAATATAGTCATTAAAAGTGACTGAGGAGGAGAGACGGAGCAGAGCAATGTCATTGTCGCTGGTTTGACTGTTGTAGGAGGGGTGGACGATGATGGAGATGACATTTCTACTGATTTCATAGGTATTGACTCCTTGCTGTGTTTTCTTTCCCAGGTACACAAGCAGATCGGATGCGCTGACACTGAAAACAGATGAAGGTGAAGAAAAGAAAAGAATCAATCAATAGTGTAAAAACAGCCTCAGAGCCCGTGGTTTGGATGAATAGTTGAATACTGATGTGAATCTTACCCAGGTAAACAGTGAGCTGCAGTCAGCACCCATTCACTGTTGATTAGGGAGCCACTGCAAAAATGACCTCCGAAGTTGGAGCTGTGCAGACTGACCTGCCACGGCCATGAACCCTCAAATGCATCCACACCGCCCACAATATGGGTGTTCAGAGGGGCCTGTCCACAAACTATGAGAAAGAAAGAGAGGGAGATTGTTCTCTTGCACATTTCTGTTAAAAAAAAAGCTGACATCTTAAGAATGTGACAAGCTCTTACCATTCAACTGAGAAAGTGAACCTGTAGTGGAAGAGACAGAGTAGCACACATTAAATTATCCCTCATGAACCAGGACCATGGCAGAAACATGTACTGCTGATGAAGTTTCTAAGTAAAAGACCTTACCTTGAACACATAAGAGCAGGGCCAAACCGACACACGTTAACCTCCACATCTTCGCAAACGGTCTCTTCTCTTGCAGGGTGGATGGAGATTGTGAATTTGGTTCTCTTTGCTCACAAAACCTTTTTATATTCACTTCTCCAGTCTCTGCTTGTCACTCGTCTAATCACTCTAATGTCGCACTAATCTATTTTTACTATTATTTTGCTCCTCGCCCTGTTTTCATAATGGAAGCCTGTTAAACGTATTCTAGAACTAAATTCACTTAATATGCAAGTTTTGTTTTCAGAGATTATCAGTTTTGTTCATCTCAGTCTAATTCGAACAGGGTGTTCATATTTTAGCCAAAAATTAATTATTTACTCACCCTCATGTTGTTACAAACCTGTTTGTGACTTCAAACAGTGGAACAGAAAAGCAGATGTTAGGAATGACACAGCAATCACCATTCTCATTTCACCATTCACTGCATGGAAAAAAAGGACAACATATAATTTTCAGTTTTTGGGTGAACTAACTATTCCTTTAAGAACAGTGGAAACATTTTTTGAGATTTAAAGTAAAATATAAAGAATAAATGGCAAAAGATTATACTTGAAGTTTAAACAAATAGCCATGCTTTGTTACGAAAATAATAGAAATTACATTTAAATTCCAGTGAAAGTGATCAAATATTCCGTTTTTTTCCTTACATTGACTTTTTTTGTAATTCTGGAATAATTAAATGATCCAAAACAAACATTTGCCGTTTAGTAGGCAGTTTGATTTCAGATATGAAAATGCAGAGCAACATGTGAGAGAATGTGAGCTGATTATTTACAGGAGACATCTGTCACCACCACACAGCAATTAAGCTAAGCTCAGTTTATCTGGATTTGTGACAAACAGGTACAAAAAAAAGTGTTGGCGAAACACACAAGTACAAAAATGACAGTATCTGTTAGTTTGAGACACTAATGAGACACTAATTATGACTTAAAGGCAGAATGTGGCAATCAGAAATTTTACAGTGTCATTGTAAAAGTGTAACAGAGGGCAGGTGAATCAATGTTGCAATTGTAGCGTTCCAGCAATTTCAATTTCATATTTCAAAATAAATCATAAAGTTCAAGCAATAACTATCATTCTTTTAGGTGTTTATTCATAATCTCAGAAAACAAGCAAGAAAAACAACACATATTAGCTGATCATCATTTTTTCAACACAGCATTCATTTGAATTTCTAAATATAATTATCTTTCACTCTGTCTCTATCTATCTATCTATCTATCTAGTAGATATATAAGATATGTTTAAACAAGTGTTATTTTAAAATAAATTGATATATGTGATGTGATTTATTATAATTATATAATCTTTAATGTTATTATAATTACCTGGATGTAGAGTACACATCCTCATTAGACTTACTATTCTCAGCAAGATCAAACAGCAATAAATTATTATATAACATGAACATCCTGCCCGATTATAGAGATGAATAAAAATGTCTGGAAAAAACTTTGCATGTAATATGTTAAGAAGAAAATTTCGGTCTGCATTGTGAAAACAGGGCGAGGAGCAGAAAATGATATTAAAAATGGATTAGTGCGACATTAAAGTAATTAGACAAATGGCTAGCAGAGACTGGAGAAATGAATATATAAAAGGGTTGTAAGAGCAAAGAGAACCAAATCCACCATCTCCATCCATTCTGCAAGAGAAGAGACGGTTTGTAAAGATGTGGAGGTTAACGTGTGTCGGTTTGGCCCTGCTCTTATGTGTTCAAGGTAAGGTCTTTTACTTAGAAACTTCATCAGCAGTACATGTTTCTAAGGTAAGGACTTTTACTTGCTTAAGGTAGAAACTTCATCAGCAGTACATGTTCAAGTGGGATAATTTCATTAAATTAATTAGCTAGAGGATGTCACACATAGCTAGATGTCCATGAAATCTTTCCTATTTAATGTGTGCTGCTCTGTCTCTTCTGCTACAGGTTCACTTTCTCAGCTGAACGGTAAGAGTTTGTCTCATTCTTCATATATTCATATGAATCATATAGTTTTACAGAATTGCACATCTGTCTGTTTCTCTCATAGTTTGTGGACAGGCTCCTCTAAACACTTGTATTGTGGGCGGTGTGGATGCCTCTGAGGGTTCATGGCTGCGGCAGGTCAGTCTGCACACTTCTGGACGTCATTTTTGCGGAGGCTCCCTCATCAACAATGAATGGGTGCTGACAGCAGCTCACTGCTTACCTGGGTATGATTCACCTAAATACACGAATGCACTTGTTTTGTTTTGATTGTTAGATGTATGTTTTTGTTTTCTCGCTTTTCTCTTACTGTATTTAGTGTCAGCGCATCCAGTCTGCGTGTGTATTTGGGAAGGAGGACGCAGCAAGGAGTCAATGCCAATGAAATCAGCAGAAATGTCACTACGATCATTGTCCACCCCTCCTACGACAGGACCACAAACCACAATGACATTGCTGTGCTCCGGCTGTCTGCCAGAGTTACCTTTAATGACTATATTAGACCCTGCCAGGTACAACAACCATTTCAAAACATGCTGCGTATCTGAAAGTCCATTAGGTTCTTCTAATATATTGCTCAAAGAAAAATGTCTACTCTCTGTCTTTGCGTAGGGGTGGTCCAGTGGTGAGCAAGCAGTGTTTGGTGTGGGTTCAGTCTGGTATCACCAGCTGGGGTTATGGCTGTGCCGATCCCAACGCACCTAGTGTTTACACCCGCGTGTCACAGTATCAGAGCTGGATCACCAACAACATTGGCCAGAACCTGCTGGGTTTTGTTACCTTCAACCCTACAAGCACATGCCAGTCTGGTTCTACAGCCTCACCTGCTTCTACATCAGCCACTTCTACAACTTCTCCAACTACTACTACTACTACTACTAAATCACCAACTACTACCACCCCAAAACTTCTACTACCATAAGACCAGCAACTACTACTCTTTCACCCAGTTACAGTAACTCTTTCTCATACTCTACACACTTATATGTCCTGAAAGGGATAGTCCACCTAAAAATGAAAATTCTGTCATCACTTATTCCCCATTTATATCATTCAAAACCTAAATGAATTTACTATTTCTGTAAGAAAAGATGCTTTGAAGAATGTTGTTACCTAAATAGTTTTGGTTACCATTGACTTGTATTTTTTTGTCCATACACTTAAAGTCAAAGACAACTGATTTCTCAAAATATCTTCTTTCGTGAATTCTCATTAACACTACATACTTCTCTGCTTGATAACGTCTTTTTGTTGTAGGCTCAACCTCTTGTCAAGGGAGATGTGGTGAAAAATATGACTTTCGCAACCGCTCCAACTGCAGTCCTCGCTGCCTCATAAACTGCTGTGCGGATTATATAAAGATATGCAGTAAGTCAAAATACACACACAAACAAACAAGTGATCATAATTCTGAAACACAAACCAAACATGATTCAAATTCTGAATTCTTTAGTCTAGAAGTCTTCAGCTTTGTTTGTTTTTGTGTCTCTACAGGGTATTAGGAAATAACTCTTGGCTGGCACGATCCTCTGAATGGCTCACCTGCACTATATGTTTTCAATTTGTTTATACATTCTGTGCAACAATTTCATGCATCAAGTACAGATTATATAACAAAATATTTCTTTAAATCAGCAAAGAATCAACTGATTTTAAATTGATTTCTTCAAAATGTATGTGTAATGAGTGTCTAATTTCTTCCCTCTTCAGACTAATGATTAATTTATCGTGTTTGTGTGTCAAAATTGTACCTAAATATTTCAAAATTCATTTTATGGAGCATACAAAATCATACAAGCAGAATATATAATAGCATAACTTGATAATATAATTTCTTGTTTGTAATCTGTATTATATAAATGACTAAATAAATACTTTGCGTCATCTGGCTTGTAGTGTCTTTAATGTTATAAATCACACCAATGGGGGTGGATAAAAGATGTTTGTAGATTCATGGTACAAAATACATGCCTTTGTACCGCTACGACAAGGATGTACAAATATTAAAGTGATGGAAACACACTGCTCAATACTCAACTGAAAAGTAGATTTAATTTTAAACGGATTTCCGGATTTGGATATGTAAAATTGATATGTAGAAATGCAAGTTGCAGTACCATCCGAGAGCCACACTGAGCTTCCACACAGAGAAAACCAACCCATATTTTCCCTCACCAATTATGAGGAGGCCATCCTTGCTTCTCAAAGATGTATCCACTGTGTAAAAAACTGGATCTGTGGTAGAGATATAGAGACATGCGAAGAGAAAGATTTTTAGCACACTAGCAACACTAAGGAAATGTGTGAACTGATAAAATGCATATTTTCAATGTAATGCAAGTCGCTTTGGATAAAAGCGTATGCCAAAATAAATGTAGGACCTCAAGGTAACCAAAAAGGCCCATTTCCAACACACAATACAAGGGGCCCAGAAAACCTAGCGATGGCCCTAATCTTTAGGGTGTGTACTGTAAATGACAGAATTTGCCTACCAACTTCTTGCTTGTATATCTTGTTACAAAAGACAAGCATAAACCATAAAAAAAGTAATTTCATATCAAATAAAAAGCTGTTATGATAACATTACTACATAACAAGATAACAAGAAAAGTAAGTTGAATAAGCCTGTATTGAATATTTATGCCATTTTCTCAAGGATTTCCGTTTTCCAGTTTGGTTGTTGCTTTCTGTTTCCAGAAATTATTACTACCAGTTTTCACATCCGCACAAAGTGCAACTTCTAAAACATGCTCTCGTGCTGGGAGGATCTTCCTCATCGGACGGCGGCTGGGACGGGTCGGTTACGGGGAAGTGGCGTGACAACGCAGGAGGAATCTGCAGTTGGCAAGAGTTATATGGTCAAAACTTCTAAATTAAAAAATCGCGGAAATTTAACCGATGATCTTGGAAGAAAAGTATGTTTATCAACTGGAGGTCGGAAAAGGGGAAAAATAAGAAGACTGGGAAAGTCAAATGAAAAGAAGAAAGCGGTGGCGGGTAAGCACAGCTGTGTTGTGAATGGACCAGAGTGGGGAGATTCTGATATAGTGGATAGTGAGGATAGTATGGAAACAAGTCAAGGAAGCGGAAGAATGAGGGAGAAAAGAGAAAATACTTTTGAAGGGATTAGAGCAAAGAAAACCAGGCGTAGTCGAAGTTTTGAAAGAGGAGTAGAAGAGAGTGACCATGAAAGTTTGAAATTTAAAATGATACTGAGATTCGGCGAGGAGAAGGGAATATCATCAATGAGTCCAGTGAAATTGACAACTATTTTGCGAAACCAGATTGGCTACATACATATGGCAAAGGTTTTAAGAGATGGAAATCTACTGATTGTGTGTAGAACTGAAGAGCAGAGGGAGAGGGCTGGCAGAATTAAGGAAATAAGACAATTTAAAGTAATAAATACAAGTCGTTAGAAAGTTTATTTTTGTATCTTAAGAGAACAGAGCTGATTAAGATAATTTAGTGGGAAAAATCTTCTTGAGGTAAAGAAGTAAACATTTATTTATTTATTTTTATTTATTTATTTATTTTTTTTATTTTTTTTTGTTCTCTTATTATGAAAGGGTAAACTCTGGTTCACACTCCAATACAGTAGGTGGCGATAATGCACCTTAACATTGGTGCTACCCGCCATAAAACCGAAGAAGAAGAAGAAGATGCTCTCATGCTTGTGAGTGAGGGTGTGATGCCTGCCTGCCTGCCCCCGTGACAAATCCCTGACGCCTTCATCCGGGACTCTTCCACCAGACCACTCACTCTCCAACATGGCGGCGTCAGGTGAGAAAAATGCGCTCCCGCGGTCTGCCTTCATTTGTAGGCGTCTTTGCGGAACAGCTCTAAACAAGTTTGTAGAACACTCTTGGGTTCAAACGTAAGGGTTATGGCATTCACTGTGTGCGTTTTTCGATAACCGCACTGCTAAATATACTGGGAAAATACACTGAAAACACGAAGGATTAGTTGTATTGGGGAAGCCTTATGCTCAAATGAATTAGCCAGTTTGCTAGCGGCCAAATCATGTGCCTCGTCTGTCTTGTTCTCCTCTGAAGTTTTAGGACGGGACGAAATTTTGCAAACGGATGTTTGGGTGTTTTAATGTACGTGGTAGTTTATAAGGTTAATGCACGTAAAGTTTTGATATTATGGTAAATGATAGTGCCTGAAGTTCATTGCTAATAACCCGTGCTTGGCGCGCATGCGCAGTACGATCCAGAGGAGGGACCGGAGAGGTCACCACGTGCGTGGAGCCGTGGGCATAGAGCTGAAATAGACTTTCTCTCATCTTTTTTTTTTTTTTTTAAAGAATGGCGGTTGGGTTGGTGATTTTGGTTTGTTTCAGTGACTTGTTTTTTATGTGTATATGTGTTCCCCAAAAATACTTTTTTACGGATTTATTCAGTGCAGTTGCATCGTTACGCCTGTAGGCGGCGAGTGCCTTTTTTTTGTCGAGTCTTTGAATCATTTACTAATTCATTCTATTAAAATCGAGTCATTCATGACCAAAAAAACATGTCGTATTATTCTGTTTTAAAATGTATGTCAAGACTAGTTCTGTAAAAACACTTTACAGAGGGTAAATACTTTAAGAGGGTTTACGCATCCAATATATATATATATTCCTCAGTAAGTTAGCAAGTGTTTCCAAGGCTTGTACAAGCAGCTAGATGTACAGAACGTATGCAAGTACAGCTCTTATCTTTTTAAATGGGGAAAGACTAAATTATCTGAAACTGTTTGTTAATGATACATCTGATTGACATTTCAAGTCAATAGTAACATTTGACACCAGTGGTATCATAAATTGTGCTTCTGCTTTTCCGGGCTTGTCCAACTAATGCATATACAAGTTCTAGAGTAAACAAACATAATGTGAGTTTGTCTTATGTCACCTTTTTTCCCCACATTGATTGCAGTGTCGTCAATGCATTTTTTGCACAAGGTGTGACATTGCTCACTGGTGTGAAAGCTATTAGTGTCTGTTCTGGGTTTTATGCAATTTAATGAAGGGTGTTAAGAGGCTTTACCTGGAAATCCTCTGCAAGTGTAGTGACATTTCATTGTTAAAGCAAGCAGATATTAGAGAATAAACAAATAGTGAGATAATGTCTTTTGAATAAGCCTATCTGTTTTTTGCATGGTCATGCTACATCTGTTATCTGTGTCACGATGTGGCCCATCTAGGGTGGAAACATTAAAACATCCTTCTTCTTCTGAATGTTAATGGTGGCATCAAATTAAAATTTACCCTAGCTTTTTTCAAAATGCATCTTATTGAAAACATTTCATCCGTGCATATGCTTATTTGTTTTGACTTTATTCTTAATCAAAATGTCATAACTCTGACCCGATCTTCTGGTGAAATGGCAGCTTTCTCTCTGGTGTAGTATGCTGAACTACTTCAATCATTTTGTCCGTTCAAAGTGTAGTTCAACCAAAAATGAACATTTGTCATTTACTCACCCTCAAGTTATTCCAAACTACTGTCAGCTGTTTGGTTCAACGTATTTATCAAATAACGGAATTCCTCTGTTTTGGTGTTCTCATAGCATCTGTTTTTTTTTATTAGCTAAGAAGAATAAGAAGAAGGGCAAGACCCTGACCCTGAATGACTTCCTTGCGAATGATAGCAGTGGCAGTGTACCCCCCAGTTACCCCAGCACAAAGACCGCCAACTGGGCAGACGAGACCGATGACTTGGATGCAGATGGTGAGTAAAGGCTGGAATGCACTACATGACTTTTAAAATCTGAAAAGCCCCATTGCTAGGAGACTCGTGACAAATGAAAACAATATGTGTTCTAAGAGCGGCTCGAAATATCAAACATGTTTGATATCCTCAGACCTGATGGAATCATAGTCTGAAGAAGTGCTGCACGATTTGGGGCAGAAATCCAGTAGTTTTTTTTTTTTTTTTTTTTTCCAATGATTTTGCA
>NW_015555746.1:1865504-1876743 GCF_001515605.1 Sinocyclocheilus anshuiensis
AATCGTGTCAAAAATCAAGTGTATTTCAGACTTAAGAAGGCAAAATGCTAGGGTTGGTACAGTGTAAGATCCAATGCACTTTGGGATCCAGGCAATGAAATCATATTCTGTGGTGGTCAAGTTCCATTCTCCTTCTCTTTAGTCTCAACTTCCTGGCATACTGTGGAGGATACGTATCGAGCTCCTCCCATCGACCGCTCCATCCTGCCAACTGCACCTCGTGCAGCACGGGAACCAAACATTGACCGCTCTCGGCTGCCACGCAGCCCACCCTACACTGCCTTCCTCGGTAACCTTCCCTATGATGTCAGCGAGGAATCCATCAAAGACTTCTTCAGGGGCCTTGCGGTCAGTGGGAATCTGCAAGTTTACATTGAGTCTTTCCTATCAGGAAATATTACTCTTAGCTGCTTGACAAATGCAGGTTGTGTGTAACTGGATATGTTTTGTGTGTATTCTCAGATCAGTGCAGTACGTTTGCCACGGGAGCCTAATAACCCAGAGAGGCTTAAGGGTTTTGGTTATGCAGAATTTGATGATGTTGAATCCTTCTTGCGCGCGCTCAGTCTAAATGAGGAGGTGGGTCGTCAGTAAAATACTGACCTCAGTCCATTGCCTTTGTTTTCTGTTTTGAGTTAACATTGCATTACATTTGTGTAGAATCTTGGGAACAGACGGATCCGGGTGGATATCGCAGATCAATCCAATGACAAAGGTGAACTGAAGATATACAAACTCCTTCATGTTGTCTTTGCCTCTGTGAAAGCATATTTCTATTATTATAATTTATATTTTCTTATATTTCTTCCAGAGAGGGACAGTGGGACAATGATGGGGCGAGACAGGGATAGAGGTCGTGGGATGGACTTTGGCCCTGATAAGACCGATTCTGATTGGAGGGCACGGCCAAGTGGGGACCAGGATGATGGACCACGCAAAGACGATGGATACGGTGACAGTAAGTTAAACAGATGCAAACTCTATATCATGCTTAAACCAGCGTTCATTTTCACAGCAAATTTAGTTATCTGAATTGTTTTAGTCTAGTTTAAGTTGTCTAAATATCATAAGATTGTTTTCTTTACAAGGAAATAACAGTGGTTATAAATGCTTTCTTTAAAACAACTTGCATACATCCTTCATTCTATCAAGTTGACATGTTATTTGTATAAATGAAATATAAATGAATCCATATTAAATTGTTATTAGTCATAATGTTACAATCACAAAATTTTGGCCAGATTGTGCAGCTCTACACACAAGCATAGCAAACGTGGAGCTCATTTTGTTGTTGTTGTTTTTTATTTAAATCGCAATGGCAATTTTAGTTTTTATTTCCACCAAATCATGCATCCCTAATTATAAGAAACTTTATGCTGCTGCTATTGGCAGTCAAGGTTAAATAGATTTCATCTTAAATCTGGTTTGACTATGTTAACACACTGTTTGCACTTCTTTGTGTAACTCATTGTGGTATATTTTTGCATGGTCACGTGACCGCTATGAGTCAGACCGATTCAGAGATGCTCCAAGACGTGATGATCGTTATGACAGCGGTCGAGATCGCTTCAGTGGTAGAGAACGCTACGATGACAGAGGTAGCAGAGACTATGATCGTGGAGGTTTGTAGCGTTTCGTCCATGGGTTTCACAAAAAAACATTGCTTCATTTTTCATATGATACCCAAAATGAAAGTAAACGCTAGTGCAGGTTAATTTCTCTTTAAGTTTCTGTGTTTTTGGTGGGTTATTAATTGCAGTTTGCTTTGTAAGTTATGCTATGGTTGTGATTGTCTTAGGTTATGACTCACGTGGTGGTGGAGGACGACGAGGATTCAGCAGTGGCTTCAGGCGAGACTATGATGACCAGCGAGATGGAGATCGAGAAGAGCGTTTAGACAGGAGGGATGATGGACGAGAAGAGAAGGGTACATGAGACGATGTTAATGCAGAAATAACACACTTCAGCTTTAAAGATACAAGTTTAATATCAGGAATGTTGTTTCTAAACTAATCCGATTTCATTCTAGGCCCTCCACAGAGGCCCAAGTTAAACCTGAAGCCACGGAGCATCCCAAAAGAGGAGGAACAGAGCGGAAGCTTGTCTCCGCAGAGTAACACTGCTAATTCCAGCAGGGCTTCCTCTATATTTGGAGCAGCCAAACCTGTGGACACAGCCGCCAAGGAGAGAGAGGTGGAGGAGAGGCTGAAGAAAGAACAAGAACGACTCCAGAAACAATTGGAAGAGGACAAGAACAGGGCCTCGGAGAGACGACCACGAGACCGGTGAGAATAGATGGGTTAATATAAAAGAGATTTTCTCTGAAAACATAACTTTTAAATTGTGATGAAAGAGTATTTATAGAATTTGTCTCTTTTTTTTTTTTTTACGCAGAGACTCGAGTTGGAGAAATGAAGAGCCATCTAAAGAGTGTCGACGCACAGGAAGTGAATCCTCGCAACCTAAAGGTAATAAATTTATGAACGTGTTAACTCTTTCTCTTTATTTTTTAGTTGATTATGATTTTTAATGAAATGAGGCCAGATTCGTTTTTTGTTGTTGCTTAATCAAAGATTATTGATATAAAGTGTGTGTTGTTTATTTATAAACTGTTTTATTTACTTTGTTTCTTCCAATGATTATAGCTGTGGTAGCTGGCATGGCGCTTAATTATAAACAATTATCAAAGCATGTATATTAGCTATGTACTAATATTACAATCCTGATGAATTATAACTTTCATATAATGGCTGATAAACGATAAAGCATTTTATGCTACATTTTATAACTGGTATTAAAAATCATAGTCGTAAAGAAACCTTGTAGAAGGACTATATTAGCTTTCTTTAATTGCAGTGAATGAATGACAGATCATGTTTGAAGCAGTATTAACTAAAACTAATACAAATATTTGTGTTAAATTAAAATAAAGCTAAAATAATATATAAATATTAGATAAAAAAAGCTAAAGTTAAATGAACAGTAGAAATGTTTCCTTGGAAACTGAAATGTTAAAGAGGTCTTATTATGCTCTTTTACAAAGTCTTGATTTTGTTTTGGGGGTGTACTAGAACAGGCTCTCATACTAGGTTATTCGAAAAACACATTATTTCTCACATATTTTACATTATTACAAGTTTTAAACCATATGAGTTTAAACTTCTGATATATGGTTTTTTGAGAGAACACATAATCCGAAGCATACGGACAGAAAGCGGCTGTCACAGCATGTAAGTACTAAACTAAGTTCTCATTCACACACAAGTTTACATTAAAGGGGTCCTATTATGCTCTTTTACAAAGTCTTGATGTTGTTTTGGGGGTGTACTAGAACAGGCTCTCATACTAGGTTGTTCGAAAAACACATTATGACGGCGCCGTGGGTGTAAACTTACAGATTAAGGGGCGGTAATATTATAATGAGATCCCTTTGCCACATCACCAAGGGAGCGAAATCAGACGCACTCCTTTTCTCAGACGCTTGCAGAAAAAGGCTTACCAAAACAAAGTTACTAGGTTAATCTTTTTCACGTTTCCTTGGTTGGTAGATGCACGGGGGACCTGATTAGCACTTAAAACCTGGAAAAGTCAGATTTTCATGATGTCACCTTTAATACTAAAATAAATACAAATGAATGCTAAATAGAAATATTGAAAAGAAAAAAAAACTAATAAAAATGAAATTTGAAAATGTACTCAAAAAATAATTAAAAATATTAATAAATACTATACAAGTATATAAATACTACTAAAATAACAATGGGTTGAAGATGTCTACAATGATAGTGAGAATACATATCCCTGTAAACTTTTTTTTTTTTTCCCAAGCAAATATGCCTACAAAAGAAAAGGCCCTGACATTAGTAACAAAGTGTTAAATAATTACTTCTGTATCTGTGATGTTCAGGATCTAGGAGTCAAGATGGTGAACATTCAGAGAATGAAGTCTTCAGTGGACAAGAGGATGAGCCGATCTCTCCTGCATGTCCATCACCCTCTTCCAATCAGGGAGGGCTTCCACTGAAAGTAATGCCAGCTCCTCCACCTAAAGAGAACGCCTGGGCCAAACGCAGCACAGGGGGTGGTGCTAATGAGAAGGAAGGACCACCCTCAGCTGCCCCTAGCAACAAAAGCGCTCTTAAACCCAACAGGTGTCCTTCCTCTCACAAGTTATGGAAATACAAATATAAAACACGCAATGATGAAGCACAAATAACACTTGTGTTTTTTTGTCTTTCTAGGTCAGCTGAAGAGAGAGTATTGGGTAAAGGTAAAAGTCCCCACAATAACACTTGAAAAGACTGGGAATTTTTTTTTATGAATATATACAGTTTTCACACTTGTCTGTTGTACTATTTGCTAGATGAAAACCGGGTTGATGGCGTTCGAAGGGATAAAGTTGTGCCTCAGGGAGGAGGAGGAGGAGTTGGGAGAGGAGGGGGTCTGGGAAGAGGAGTTGACTGCTCAAACAAAGACAAACAGAGAGAAACTGCAGACAGGTGAGGCAGCCTTCACAAATGTGAAATATTTTTTTTGTACAATATGAATTTGTACAACTGCATAGACATGACATTGACTAAAAAGCAGTATCTGAATCTAAATTACTTTTCTTTATATTAAAAGTGAATTGGAACTGCTAAGCTCTAAAACTGTCTATAAAAATAGTCCTTACAACTAGCATTTTATTACAAATGAAGCTGTAAGAAACAATGCTGTCCGAAAAGTTTTTAACACTAGGGCTGGGCTATATGACCAAAAATATTATCACAATATATATATATATATATATATTTTTTTTTTTACCATATCATACAATATCAATATTCATGTGCCATTACTGGGGAAGGAAATGCTTTCCACGTGTTTGTAAGACCTTAAAAATAAATATAAACTCTAACTTGCTTCACAATTAAACTCCACAGAATAGTTAACTTTTTATTTAGGGCCCCATGAAATTCATTAAACTTTTCCCCAAATTATGCGTTTTTTCTAATGAAGTGAATTAATAAAACAATTTAATTAGAATTTAAAATGTAATCCAATGAAAATAACAATTAATGTATTGTAAAACATTGCGTTTTAATTTGTCAAATATGATGCTGCACAACAGAACTGTATTAATTAAAACATGGAAGAAAAAAAATCTTGGTTGAATGATTCCTTAAAAATTATGATATTTATTAATTTGAGAAGTTAATTTTAGTAGACAGCAGTAATATATTTCTGTCATAATTTCTTCAAGTTAAACTGAAAATGCTGGGTTGTCATGAAGATCTTTGAGTTTCAGTTTGTATTTGACAGTTTTTTTTTCTCAACTAAAATGTGACTCAGAGCAGCTCTGGAGATGAAGTGAATGCATTCATGTCCTCATATATTGAGACGCAGATGCTGAAAACACACGTTTGAGTTTTTGTAGTAGATGAAACAGCACTATTCATTCACACAAAGACACGCAGAATAGGCAAACCCATTAGCAGCATGAACCGTCTGGCTGTAGTCATGTTTTTTTTCTGCTGTGTGATAGACTTAAATTAATCCATAACAAGTAAGAATGTCCAGAGCTTATCATTGCTATCAACATAAATTTTAGTGTGATCTCAATATAATATTGTTTATCTATTCTTAAACCCTTTCATGAATTTTAAATGACAGGAAGGAGGTCATACGGGAACGAGATCCTAGAATAGCCTCAGAACCAAAGAAATATGAAGAGAGCGCTCCTCCTGTGAGTACTTCATCTGGACCTGACACCTCACTGAGCAGATGTAGTCAACATGACAAGAAAAATTAGACCCTGAAAATAATTGATTGTAGAAACCTACATATTAGTGTAGTTGTTCAGCCCAATGTTGTGTAGAACTTCTTGCTCAGAAAGAAATATCAGAAAATTATTTTCTTCTACCACTCTTACTTGATCACAAAGGGTGCTTCTCAATATCCCTCCTCGCTTCCTCGCTCCTCCGTCCTCCATCCTATGACCCGGAAACGATCAAGCCATCTTAAGTAGGACATCTCAATTCTCTAATTGCACCTCGAGGAGGCGAGGATCGAGGAGTGAGGAGGCTTCCTAAGGAGTCATGAGCGTGGATACACAGATGTATCCTTTGAGGAAGTGTTTTATCAACTAAGCGTGACGCATGTGTACATTCTCCTCCCCCTTCACATCTGTCGTAATAATTTACATTTATATTTTACCTTTGCAGTTTAAATAAGCCATACATGTTATATATTTCAACAGGCCATCTTGCTTTATTAATATTCATTATGAATGCCTTAAATAATGAACTTCAACAACACAAGGGCAGATCCCTTTAGCACAGCTGATGACGCTTTGAAGTAACGCTTGAGTGGTCAAGAATATTCCAGTGTTCATCCTTTGATTCCTCAGTCCTCATTTCCTTTCTTTGCATCCTGCCCTCGTATCCTAAGGGGGGTTGGAGCTAAGACGCGAGGATGCACAAATAAGAAATGAGAAGCACCCGAACATTGAGGTTATAAACTTTCTTTTTGTCCCTACAGCAATTCAGCTCCGCAAGTAAGTATGCTGCCCTACTAATGGATGGAGACCAGGGAGAAGATGGAGAGGAATGAACAATTAGCAAGGATCAACTAACTTCAGAAACACAGAACAGAAGAAAAGAGCAACTGAATGATCAAATGAGGGGTTCAATTAGAGTTTCCTCATGATGAGGGTGTGGTGTAGCTTAAGGGATGATGGCCAAGGTACCCACAATACTGTTCTGTCACGTTTATGGAAATTTATACTGGTATTCGTAAAACTGGCCCATTTTAATTGAAAATAAAATAAAACAAATCAGTGCAGTACGTAGACAAATGCATTCATACATGTAGACATTTGAAAATCATTGTTAATTTGAAAGTCGTTATAATAAAAAATGTAAGATACTGTAACTTGTCTCTGAATTCCTTTTTTGGTTAATTCAGTCAGCAATTGCAATATGATGCATAGTAGCTTTTTCATAGATTTTATGTAATTGTTCACTCATAATGCTCAGTATTGTGTTTTAATGCCATAAACCATGTTGCATTTTTGTTGAAATCTCCCACTGAAGAGTTCGTGGTTAGCAGAAACACCCTCAGAAGGCGTATGCCAGAGGATAGGCTTTCCACTCAAATCCTTTAAATGCTTCAGACTGAAACTCAAGGTTTCTCTCTCATTTTGGTCATCTGTTCATTTCAAACCTGTGTAGCATTATGTTCTCAGGACAGGATAGTGAACTCCCTCAAAGTGCTCTCAAACCAATGTAATGGTCCAACACTGAGGCTGTGCAGATCCTCCCAGTCCCTTGGTGATTGAGTATTGAAAAGCTGTCCAAGACCCCTAATGCTTTTCCTTCCCAAGGACTATATTATCAAACTAATCAGAAAAATCTGACTGCATGAAAATCCACAGTTGGACTCCAGTGGCTGTATGTGTGCCACAAGAACATTGGTTTTGTGACATTTTCGAGCCGTTTTCTCTTAAGCTTTGAATGATTTTGCGTTTTGTGTGTTTCTCAAGGTGTTTTTCCCATAACTTCTTTATTGGATGGATTTTACGGCCCATTCTAGGGTGGGAGTTTGTTGCATTCTTTGTGTGGTCATATTGTGCTGTTCATCCATGTTTTCCCAGCTGCCCTAACTGAACCTCTCTTGCATGTAGCCAGATTTGAATGCAGTTCTATCCTTACAGAGCTACTACAGTGCATATGTATTGTCAAAATGTTTGTGAAAGAGAAAAGAGTTGTCTGATCTGGCATTTTCTTTTACCGATAATCCTTAAAACTCGTAAGGACTCAGTAGCTGCGTTCACTATTATGAGTGCATTGCCAATGTGTCTACACCTAGAAATACTGCAGCTCAATGACAATTAAAAACACACTCTGGTTTTGTGATGAATCAGATTTGATAAGCGTAATGTTTTTGTCGTCCCTGATGGCTTTTATAAACAAGCCATGGCTCTGGTCTGCCATACGGTTTATTTTAGGGCAGAAAATAATGTTTGCTTGGCTTCTAGTTAATGGGTATTGATAAACAAAAATTAACTAATGATAAAAGTTATTACATCTCATTCACCAAGAACAAAAAACTATTTGCATTTACACAAACAAACAACCAACGCCACTTTAAATGCAATGGCTTCTGATTGGCTGTCAAATAATCGTTCTGAAAGTCCAACAATATCACTGTGTTGTTGTCGTTGGTTATTATTCCCTATCCTCATACAATTACTAAATATTAAGTTCTAATTGTCCTTGGTGTGAACGGGCCTTAAGTTACAGGTTTTCTGTATGAAAATAGTTATAGAAATGATTCAGATAATTTATTGCAACACATTCACACCAAAAAACGATAAGTATGATGATTTCAGCATTTACGGTAAAGTTATTTTTATTATAAGCGCGCACTGCCACTTTAAATGCTCAATATTTTTAATGCGTGGATTATGATTGGCTGTCAGAATGTTATCGTTCAGCTGTAAAAAATAAAGAAATAAAATTATTTCTTTTAATTCCCTATCCCCACACAATTTGAGCTAGCCTACTATTAAAACTTTGTAGTTACCATAGTTATTATCCTTGGTGTAAACAGGATTTTAGACACTTTAAATACTTACCGTGGTACAAGAATAGTATCAGATGATAATACCTGGTAGGCTACTCACAATGAATGTACCATGATACTAATACGATGGAATTACCATAGTACATATTCTAGAATGAATGAATTAATAAAATTTATTAAACATTTAGAACTTTTAAATCGATTGGTAATTGATATTTTAGCATGTTTTCCTAACCTATAGCAGTGAGACATCTTGGGTGTAAGAAACAAAAAGCAGAATCAAGGTATGTTCTGAGTTTATAGCCTCTAGTGACAGATGCAGTGCTTTGTGTGTTCAGTGTTGTTTTCTGCTGTGTCAGCTGCATGTACGTGTTGTTTCTGTTGTCTGTAGAATGACAGTTGGTGCTAACTGGTGGTCTCTGGACACAGAACCTACTAGAGCGACCTTACGTAACCAAAAAACATTTATGCATTGGTAGCTTTTGGTAACAATTTTGTTGCTTTTTTGAGTCTCTTAGCTTTATGTTAGTTTACTTAAATAGGTTTGCGTGTGCAAATGTTTAAAAGTAAAAACAGTCCTTGAAGTCACAAAATGAGGTCATAAAGTTTTTATAACCTCATGACTACATGGATTGTTTATAAACTGCATTATATGTGAATGATAATTATGCAATAATCAGAAACATTTGAATTAATTTGAAATGCAGTAGCCTATCACACTGCAGAATACTTATATCTAGCCACATGCTATACTGTAATTACATTATGAATAATTGACAAACATTTGCAATGCAAATTACTTTAAATTGTAGTGAATTGTAGTTTGTTTTTGACACAAACAGTTTTGTGTAGATATTTTGAGAAAAGTAGCTACGTAATGGATAGGAAAGTGGGGAGTGTTGAACATTTATTATTTTTCTTATTTTGTTTTATAGAATATTTTTATATTTATCTATTATAAATTAAAGTTGTGTGTTTTCGTCCAGTAGAAGTATGTTGAAAACACGGTCATGATATTTATTTTATTTTATTTTTTAATAAAAAGTCTTCCAACAAGATGTAACCTTCATTAACATAATTGCAAATCAAATTATAACTCAGAAGTGAAATGCTTATTTTCTACCTCAAAATGTTGTTGTCTTACAAATCTTAAATCTTTTTTGACTCAGAGTCTTACAACTTCTACTGTTGCCTCAGGAAGATGGTGGTCCTTCACCCCTGTAGCCCATTTTTAATTCACTGAACTGATGTTACAACTTGCCCTGTTTTACAGAAACTTAATTATGAATGGAATTTTATTCATGGAAGAGTTTTTGTGGTTTCATGTGCTTCACAGTAACTTATTCAGTATTGCACCCACACATGCAGATGCGAGGCGAGTGCTGCTTGAACGGAGTGGATGTGAAAAAACAAGAACAGATGCTTTGTTGTCTCATTCTGCCAATGAAAGATGGAGATGAGGAGGAACAGAAGACCTACTGCTCTCTGTGTGTGGACTTAGGGACTGGGTGGTGGAGAGATGTTGGAATACAAGCCTTAGGGGTTGTGTGTGAGTGTGTGTGTGATGGCTCCCAGTGGGCGAGCAGAGCTCGAGTGCCAAAGAAGAGGAAGGGTCTGACGTAAGCCTGCCAAAAACAGCTGCGAGAGAGACGGAGGAGGGCGTTACATAGTGTGCATGTGAGGGGTTCAAGAGACAATCAGAGGGAGGACACCCCGAGAGACAGAAGAGGGAGACTTTGGAAGTCGGAGAGAATGTATGGAAAAGAAGGTGTGAGAGATATGATTCTGTGTTGGAACTGGACGCTAAGGCATTGAGGAACAAGGAGCCGTCCTTGAGGACAAGGGAAACATAAAACAAGGAGCAACCTGGACTGAAGACTAAGGAAAAGAAGGGCTAAGAAAGTGTAAGAGGAAACGGAAAGGATTTTCAAGGAGGAATTAAGCAAGTAGAATGGGTTGTGTCTTCAGCAAGCAGCGTTGGGTTACAGAGCGGAATCCCCAGCCCTCGGACCCCCCGAAAACACGAGACCTCACAGAGGATGCAGAGATTCTCAGCTTAACAGAGGTACATGTGTGTGTTTTTGTGTGTGTGAGTGTGTGAGTGCATGGGGTCATATATAGGTAAGAAGATCTCCAGGCAATAAATGCAGTGGGTCTGCTTCATTGGTTGTTTTATGTCTTCTGTAAATCATTACATACTTGCAGTCATATTGGGTTTTCAAATAGGGATCTGTTGAATTGAGAATCAATAGAGAACATATGTAAAACATATACAACTTGTTATTTTTAATTCATTGGTATCTTTTTAACTAATGATCTGTTTTGCATGATGTAATGTAGTAATGTTAATGTACTATATAAAAGTTATCTTAGTAACACTATACATTAAGTTCACATTCATTAACATTAGATAATGCATTAGGTATTATGAACTAAAAAACAAAAGTAAATTTTTTTTATAGAATTTGCTAATCCAGTTTAATGTTAAGTAAACTGTTGTTCATTGATAATTTTTTAATTCCTAATTCATATGATGTTCATTTTCTACAGCCTGAAATGTTAAAATGTATGGTGCACAAATGAACATTAATCTAGTTTAATAAATTATAAATAATTAGTTATAATTAGAATAATTAGTTCATGATACCAAATGCATTAACTATAGCTATATGCT
>NW_015555746.1:1876818-1914977 GCF_001515605.1 Sinocyclocheilus anshuiensis
AACACTCACTTACAGTAACACTTCCATGTCCGTCATTTGGTGGCAGGTTGACTCTTTGGGGTCAGACAGCTTTAGTATGTTATGTGCCCTTAGAAAACATGCGTATAGGATGGAAAATGTACGTAAATAGAACATTTCCACTTCACATAACACATTTTAAGCAGTGACAAACACTTACGTGTCATGTGTGCTGTGCTCTGGAGAGAAAAAAAGGAAAATATATTCCATAACCACAGACAAATAGCCAGATTAACACACCCATGCAAGCATACACACAAACACATACGTTTCCTAGGGATCCTGTGGTCAGAAAGACTGGTTAAAAATAGATAGTGGAATTCTGGGACGGTGGAAGCATACCTCGGCCTTCCCACCTGCTCCCGTCTACTCCTGCACGGAATGTGAGTCTGCATATGAGTGTAAGAGAATTCCTATTAGCAGGGCCAAAACTCTTATTTCAAAATGTCAGCAGCAACAGTAGCAGAGAGAAAACTCTTTTTGTCTCTCTCACTATCTCTGTCATATAGCATGTTCATTTGACATTGGGAGAATTCTAGTAACCTAAACAGTTTTGCACTCTTCAGAGGAGAAGAAGAAGAAGAGAGAAGGCATGAGGAGAAAGCTGTGTCTGTGTTGGATATGTGGAGGGAAATGCTTTATCCATGAGCCAAACGTTGGCAGGAGACAGAGAGAGAGAGTGTAAAGGGTGGAGAGCTGAAAAAAGTCCTTTATCTAAAACCATGCTTTAAAAAAAAACCTGAAACCATGCTCGCAATATGTAAACATAAACTCTATGAAAATAACTTTTGAACTAGTTGATGGATGAACTGCTGTATATGCGTTTTTAAAAAACACCCTCTATGTTTGTAGAAGAGATCTATTTTCCGTAAAATCGTTAGACAGAGTGTTTGAGGTGGTTTACAACTTGAAGTTACGCACCAGTCTGCTTATAACATGGCGATTGTTTACTTTCCATTTACAGTCTGTAGATGGCAGCATTGTCAAGTGATAAACCTAGCAATGTGCTATGAAGGTCTACATTACCGTTCACAGATTTGGGGTTTTTAAAGAGATTATTACTTTTATTCGGCAAGGACGGACGCATTGAAATTGACCAAGAGTGACAGTAAAAACTTTTAGATTGCTACAGAATATTTCTGTTACAAGTAAATGCTGTTCTTTTGAACTGTTTATTCATCAAATAATCCTTGAAAAATGTATCATGGTATTAAGCAGCACAACTGTTTTCAAACATGTTTACTTGAACACCTAATCAGTATATTACAAGGATTTCTGACGGATCATGTGACTGGAGACTTGGAGTAATGACTGCTAAAATACAGTTTTGCCATCACAAAATAATTACATTTTAAAATATGTTCAAAAATAATTTTAAATTCTAATAATGTACACTTTCTAATGGTGAGCCCTGGTGAGCATAAGAGACTCTTATTTTCAACATTAAAAATCATATACAAATGTCTTACCAAATATGTTTTTCTAATCATTGCTGACATTTTATCAACAAAATGTTATACATGCTGTTCACAGAGTGAGTTACAGTTGTTTTATACTGTATGTATGTATGTGTGTGTGATGTGATATCTAGATATATATAGATATATACTGTACACTGTGTGTGTGTGTGTGTGTGTGTAGATAGATGACCATGGACATAGTTGAATTTGTAGAAGAACACCTAGTAGAATAGAATAGAATATAGTATGATCATTAAATGATTGTCAAATCATCCTGCTGTTTTATGCAATATCTGGCCATTGTGCCAAAACAGTTCTATCATCACAGCACTATTAACAAAACAAACATGATTTTCATTTATCGCCTCCATATGAGTGATTGATTTTTCTCTTCATATCACCACAACTGGGGGCGTGTGGACATGTGTGCTCAGTGTTTTTTAATATCATGTTTGCGGTTGGCAGATGTGTTTGGGTTTAGTTCCTGCCATATGTACATACATACAGATCCCACAGTATCTGCTGCTGTATAATTTTGAGGTCTTTGTGTGTGTGTGTGTGTGTGTGTGCTATATGCTTATATTAGCATATATATTATATTATATTATATTATATTATATGCTATAGTATGTGACTGGATACTGGCTGATACAGTTATATTGACTATAATTATTGTTATATAGTTATATTAACTTATTAACAACATCAAGATTTCAGAATAAAGTTGATATTTTAGGTGCTGTCAGTAGTCAATACTTGCTCTAAGTGGTTTTGTTATGAATGTTTATACTGCCGTCACTGGTCAAAATGCGGCTTAATAGACACTCCAAGTGTAAAGCTATATTTTGCTGTAAGGATGAATATTTTTGAAAGGATATTCCTGTCAATGAACGTGTGTGTGTGTGTGTGTGTGTGTGTGTGTGTGTGTGTGTACTTATATATGTAGTTGGGGAAAATGGGTTCACACTCCTTTAAAGAGAGGAACTTCAAGAAGGAACACCACTGTGTTGTCTGCAGACAAGCTCTCGACAGCCATGGCATATACTGCAGAGGTAAAACATACATTTGTTTTTACTATAATTACTTTATATTGACTTCTGTTGTTTTTATACTAATACTTTATACTGCTCCACAAATTGTAGGTGATTTCAGGTTTTACTGTCCTTGTGGGACTTTTGGTCCCCACATAGGCAAAACCTGACCCCCACATGCACATAATGTACAATAATATTTATTAATGTAATACACATTTTTTTCCCTTGCAGAATGTAAAACTGCAGTTCATAAGAAATGCGAGGAAAAGGTAAGATTCTTTCTCTTACAGCTGAAATGCTGTTACAACTCTATGCCTCTTATGAAGTACAGTGGATATGGCTAAACGTTGGCTAAACAGTGATAACTTGATTTGGTTTTAACCAATAAGGAAATGGCAGAAGAATATGCAGTCTCATTGTCAGTGACTGTATGGGTCCTTGTAGCGACGTGTTTATCTTAGTGGCTTCTGGTCTTGTGATGTGTGTCACTCACAAATATAGTACAAATAGGTCTAATTCAGATGAGTTATGAACCCTGGTTATCTTTGGTATTAATAGAAATTGCAATCAGTCACTGAGTGCCAACAGTGCATCACACGGATATACACCAGTGTATCCGCACGCTACACACCACAGCTGTTCCTCTCTTTCTCTCCTTCTCTTTCTTATTATTTCTCCTGCTCACTTTCTTTATCTTTTACTTTTTCTTATCACAGTAAAAAATAAATAAATAAAACTACGGCAACAGTTTCATCTTATGTTTTGAGTTTAGTTAATTTACTACTTATTTTAAGTAAATGCCTTGCCTGAACCTAAAATGTCAGGTGTCAAAACAATGCAACCATAATTATTCATACCCCAGTGCATGCTCGAAGAAAGATGAATGGTATTAGAGTAAAAAGAACCATTGAAATTCACTATACTAGTTGGTTTGGCTTAAAACATAGAATATGATACTAGTAACACTTTACAAAAAGGTTCCAGTTGTTATCATGAACGATGAAAATTACTTCAGAAGCATATATTAATCTTAGTTAATATTAATTTCAACATTTACTAATATATTATTAAAATGGATTGTTACATTTGTTAATATTCAATGGACTTGAGCTAGCATGAACTATGAGAATGTTAACAAAATTAATTAATACAGTAACATATTATTTGTGCATTGTTAGGTAATGCATTAACTGTGGGACCTTTATCCAGTTCAAGTAATGCATATATTATGAACTAACAATGAAAAAGTACAATAATCAAGTAAATATTTTGAAATTTTTAAGCATCATTTACTTGAATACTTTTTACAGTCCATGCCCTGGTTTTAGAGCGAGAGAGAGAGGAAGAGTTGGGTGGGAGCAAGAGAGTGAGAGGATCAGAAAGAGAGAGAGAGAGAGAAAAAGAGGAGAACACTTGTATGTGTATGCTATAGGAACTCTAGAAAACTGGACTCATCTGAGAAAGGTACAGACACTTTTCCTTTTTTTTAAAAGGGCATCAAAGAGGTAATTCATTTTGCTTTTGGGAAATGTAAAGTATACTTGGTGTACTTTTCATTTCAGATTGTAGAATCAGTTTGTGTTTGTAGTGAGATAATCTGTTTGGCACAAAGAGAAATCCAGTAAAAGAGAGGATCAGCAATATATGGAATGAAAGTAGAGACAAAGGTGTAAGACACACAGACACATGACAGAGATCAAATCAGATGGTAGTTAAGGTTTATAATATATAAACATTTATCTTTATGTTTGTTTAGTGATTGTGTGTAAGCGTTTGATTGTGTCTGCTTCACTTGCAATTACTTGTTACCTGCTAAAACTACAGGATGTAGTTAATGAACCCCAGTGTGTTTCCTCATCCCTCATAAATGATTTGTTTTGTCTGCACTGTAATATGATTTTATCATTATGTTATATCAACCTGTTAGTTTCAACTTCCAACAGCTGGATTTTCCAGCAGGGCAATCCAACGTAAGAGATCAAATAATCAACAAAATTACTTCTACAGAGCTCAAATAATGAACAAAATTGCTTCTACTTAAATTTAAGGCAGCAATGCAGTGAACATTCGTGACTTACATGGTGAAAAATACTCCTACAAACAGACTCATGATCAGAGGCACAGGCCAGCTGATCATCTGACATAGAGTAGTGGAAATAGTTCATAAAGCCAGCAGGCATTTCATCTGTCCTGGATGGAGAGATCAGCTGCTTTTGTTTCTCTTTATACACGTGTCTTTTTCCACCCTCTGTCCACATCAGACTCCCTGTCTGTCAGTCTATTAGAATATCCCCCATCACACTTATACCCACCCTCAAATATGCAAAATGATGGTCTACTTAGGTTTTCCAATGACAGATTCTCAAACGCTTTGGTTTGATTTACACCTCTTGAATATATGGTTTCATCCACAACTGTACATTTAATTGCATATACTAACAAAATGGTATTGAAGCCATATGCAAAGCCATTTGTGTTAGAGTCTGTAAGTTAAAATGTTATGTCTAAACTAATTACTGAGAAGGAAGCAAAGTGAACGTGTGCAAATATGTGCGCACACACTCACAGACGGTGTTAAACAGTACCAGACGTCCCCTGGTGTGATAATAACCTAATGAGGACATAGAGGATGTCTTAAAATGGAGAGTCACCCAGTGGCCCCAAAGTATGCTAGCTGCATGTGTGTATGTTTAAGAGGCTGGTATGTGTCTCTTATATGGTCTCTGATGTCTAAACCTTCCAAATCATGCATCAAAGACTTGGTTACCATGTGTCTAATACACAAATTTCTCTGTCTGTCTTTCGTCCAGGTCTCTGTCCCTTGTGAAGTTATCTCAGATCCAGTGAGTATTACCCCAAGTTGCTTTTTAACATATATCTTAAAGGTCATTAACATCGCATCTGTGTTACATTTACATGAATGAATTTAGCAGAATTGACATTGAGCAATCTAGCTGAGACTTTATGAATCTTATGAGAACTGATTATACACAAAATCCCCTGCACTGTAAAATTCAGAAGCAACTAGATTTAGGACATTTTTGAGTTTATTCAACTTATGGATAATTGAATTTATTTTTTCTGTAATGTTTCTACATTTATTAGTTCAACCTTTAAAATGCTGTTCATACGACAAAATGGAAACGTAACTTATGTTTGGGGTCTCAGGAGACCCCAGGTATAAAACATAAATAAATGCGGTGCATATTCACATGATTTTCTGATTAATATACACACTATTACTGTTGGTTATTTCCTTTGTTTCTTATACTGTATATATGTTTTACCATGTATTTTTACTGAGGTCAAATAGACTTAAAGCAAAAAACAATGTAATTCTATTAGATAGAGTGGCCTTTTATTGTGGCCAGCCTAAGGCACACCTGTGCAATAATCATGCTGTCTAATCAGCATCTTGATATGCCACACCTGTGAGGTGGATGGATTATCTTGGCAAAGGAGAAGTGCTCACTAACACAGATTTAGACAGATTTGTGAACAATATTTGAGAGAGATAGGCCTTTTGTGTACATAGAAAAAGTCTTAGATCTTTGAGTTCAGCTCATGAAAAATGGGGGCAAAAACAAAAGTGTTGCGTTTATAATTTTGTTCAGTGTAATAGTGATATTTTTGAAAAGTGCATGCCTGCTTCAGTAACCTTCTGTCATTTCTTTCTGCTGGGATATCAGAGGAACATATTAAAACAATTTGTAGGGAAATACGAGGTTAATTTTCAAATGACCATTATTTTTACAAAGGCATAATTGGAGTCAACCATAAAAAGAGCCATTATTTTCAGAATAGGAAGGTTAAAGGAAAGTGTGTTTGATGTATCGCCATTTAAAAGAAATGTCTATACCATGTCTGCCTGCTTTTTATTCACATTCTTTTAACTCTGATCTTTCCTAGCCCCCATTTCAAAACCAGATGACCATTCCTCCCAGGTAAGAGCAAATTTCAAAAGCCTGTCATCTGTCATCACTCACATTCATGTTGTATGAAAATCATCATTATTTTTAGGGTGCACTGCTTCTTTTGTTTGTATTTGAGTGTGACTTTCTTGAGTTTTTTGTGTGTTTCACAGTAGAGACAGAATGCAGACTGTTATGGAGAAGTTGATGGGCAGTCATTATGACTTCGACCTGACCTACATAACTGAGCGTATCATCTCTGTTCTCTACCTGTCTGACCTGGATGAACAGCGTTACAGCGCTAACCTTAAGGAAGTGGTGGCCATGTTGAAATCTAAACATCAAGACAAGTTCTTGGTGAGTTGTATTTCTGTTTCATCATTGTTGAGTTTTAAAGCCACGTGAATGATCACTCATATGTCTCTTTTACTTCTTAGCTTATAAATCTGTCAGAGAAACGCCATGACATCTGCAAGCTAAATCCAAAGGTACCTTTTTGCTGTTTTATAAAAAAAAGCGGCTTTGTATGTATTATTCCATTAACTAGGCTTGCATATATCTTCATTTAAAAGTCAGTCTATGGCTGGCTTGTTCTGATGTATGCCTTTGTTTCTGTATTTCTGGGATGACCCCTTCCCCTGCCTCAGGTTGAGGAGTTTGGATGGCCTGATCTACATGCCCCGTCCCTTGATAAAATATGTGCTGTGTGCAAAACCATAGAGAACTGGCTTAACTCTGACCCCCAGAATGTGGTTGTACTGCACTGCAAGGTTGAGATCAGAAGTTATTTGATATTTAATATATAAGAGCTAAAAGTGTCTAAATGTCATCAGTCTTATTAAAGGAATAGATCATCCAAAAATGCGATTATGTCACCATTTACTTACTCTAAAGTCATTCCAAACTCAAATGACTGCCTTTCTAATGGAAAAGTTTAGACTAATGTACTCTCTTTTTTTCATGCAGTTACAATGAATTGGCACTGAAACTACAGAAAGCACTATAAAAGTATCATAAAAGAAGTCCATACAACTCTCAATCCTTCCCTCTAGTGGGCTGTTAAACTCTGTGACCAGATAACAGTCAGCGAGTTGAACTTAACTAAGTCAGTCTGGTCCAACATAGATTTGTAAATGATGACAGAATTTAAATTTTATAACATTTTTGTGTCATAGAAAGCATGACCCAATGTTAGTATTAGTTGTATATATTTTTTCTTCTCTGTCTGTTTTCCTTTTTCTCTACCTGTCACTTTCTCAGGGCAACAAAGGAAAAACAGGTGTGACTGTGGCAGCTTACATGCATTATAGCAAGATATCAGCTGGGTATTTACACACACACACACACACACACATACTCAAACACATTAACCAGTTATTCAATGGGTACACCATCATTTTTAATTTTTATTTTTTGAAAGAAATTAAGTTTTAATCAGCAAGGACTTATTAAATTTAGATTTGTGTTTCGAATAAGTGCTGTTCTTTTCAGCTTTTCTATCACAGAAATAAATGACATTTTAAAATATATATTAATTAGAAAGATTTAATTTGTAATATTATTGCATACTATTACTGCACTTTTGATTAAAAAAATGCAGCCTTGGTGAACATTAGGAGACTTCTTTCAAAATCATTCAAACTCTTATGCAGTGCCTTCGGGAGCATTTTATTGTAATTACACTTGACTTTTTCTGTATGTATGTGTGCAGGGCAGATCAGGCTCTCTCGACAGTTGCTATGAGGAAATTTTGTGAGGATAAAATCTCTTCCTCTCTCCAGCCATCTCAGAATAGGTATGACCAACCTTTATTTCTGTTTGTTCCAGAATAATGTGTTCTAGTTTGGTCATGATGTTCTCTCTGTCATTGCAGGTATATATATTATTTTGCCGGTCTCCTCTCGGGTGCAATAAAGATGAACAGCTCCCCTCTGTTCCTGCATCAAATTCATATTCCAGCTTTGCTCAACTACCAGTCAGCAGGAGGTACACAACCTGTTCAATCATAATCGGGCCTTATTTTGTATTTTCTGATCTGTTTTTCAGGAAAACACAACAAAAATATGTATGAATATTTTAAATTAAAATGTGTTCAAGAGATAGTTAAAGCAAAAATTTACTCACCTGTATGTCTTTCTTCAGTCATACAGTAAATGATGACAGAATTTTCATTTTTGGGTAAACTATCCCTTTCATTTTGTTTCCCCATATTATCCATTGCATTTGGCAGGTTACTCTCCCTTTCTGAAGATCTATCAGTCATTGCAGCTGGTCTATTCTTCAGGCAAATAGTAAGTGGGTTTATTTTGTCAGACTCATTAAGTTTGAGATGTTTTTCAGCACTGTGGCATGGTGGTCACTGCGTGTGGTCTGATATATTGACCTCTGGAGCTCAACCCTGCAAAAATAAACATCTTGTTGATTTAAGCTGCTCAAAGCTGGCTTAAGATGATCTTACATTCTGGCTAAGATGGTGTAGTTAGTCTCTCAGCCATGCCATGCTGGTTTAACTGGTCAACAAGCTGGTCTCCCAGACTATCCAGCTGAAATGTGTCCAAAGCCCCTCTAAATCCAGCCAAAAGTCCTGCCTAGCCAGCTCTGGCTCGCAGTGTGTCCAAATCACACTTCTCCTCTCGTCTTTTTATCATGTCATGTCCTCTCTTGACTGTTCTATAAAAAAATTAAATTTCATACTTTTTTATTTGTTGCAGTGATATTCAGAGCCCTAAAAGTAAGATGCTGTGTGTGAATATTGAACCAGCTCTACTGCTGAAGGGAGACATCCTGGTAAGAACACTCTTATACATTCTTGTTATATAAGATTTTCCTATAACCTGTTCGCTAGCCACTGCTTTGAAGGGAGAAACATTTTGAAATACATATTTAAAACCATCACCACATTATTAAATGACCATATTTAAAGTGATAGTTCACCCAAAAATGAAAATTCTATCATAATTCTCTCACCCTCATGTCATTCCAAACCCATAAGACTTTGGTTTGGTTAATCTGTGAAACAAATTTTTAATGAGGTCTGAGACGTTTATGTCCCTCCATTAGAAGTCCAGGTAAGGTGAAGATCCAAAAAGGTCATAAAGGTGTCAAAGAAATGAATCCATATGAGAGGTTTATTCCAAGACTTGTGAAGAGATATGCTCACTTTATATGATGAACAGATTTAATTTAGGCTTTAATTCACATATAAACAAACATTCATAGAACAAATCATATATGGTAAACACAGAATCTGAAATGTGCTCATGTGTTCCTCACACGCAAGAACTAACCTCATTGGTTCTCTTGCATGATGCACACACGTTTCAGCTTTGCGTTTACCATATGTGATGTGCTCTATGTATGTGTGTCAGTCACTGTTTAGATGTAAATAAAAGCCCAAATTAAACCTGTTTGTATCTCTTCACAAGAATATCATAAACACTTGGTGGGCCATTCACCACCTAGCAACCAATCAGTACACCCTCTCATCCGCATAGCAACATTTTACACTCAGAACACCTTAGATACTACATATCAATGTCCTAACAACCACCTTCAACACCCAAGCAATGTGTAGGTGAGGTGAGAGAAGCACCACATTTTCACTACAAAAGCACCATGTTTTCCTCAGTAAAACTGCTTATTGTCTGTCCTTAGGTGAAGTGTTATCACCGTCTCTCAGATGTGTGTAAGAGAGAATGTGTGTTCAGAGTCCAGTTTCACACCTGTAGTGTTCATGGGTCTCAGCTTGCTTTTGGCAAAGGAGAACTTGACCATGCTTGCACAGGTAAACACACAGGCACTGTTTGTTTGACTGCCCCCTCCAGTGCCTCGACTGCTCAAAAGCAGAGGAATAAAGTGTGTTTTCTGTGTAATGATTCTTCTGATTCGCCTTTGTGTGTAGATGACCGTTTCTCTGCAGACGCCACAGTGGAGTTGCTGTTTTCTTCTGGCCCGCAAAGAAGAGGTACACATCTATCAACTGCACTATTTCTCAATCCCTCCCTCCATTAGCTCTATCTTAATGCTATATGTGTGTTTTATGTATTTTTAGGTGGAGAGGTACAGGGAAATGACCCGGGAGTATCTGAGGATTACGGCACTGCAGATCCTATTGTGCGTTGGGACTCGTATGAAAACTTTAACCTTCACCATGAGGATAGTGTTGAGGGTATGTGCACTCAGTCTAGCCCAAAACCTGTAGCATGTCAAGCTACAAGAACTTGAATTACAATCAAACTAACCTAAAAAATTGTTGGCTACAGTACAAGTTAAGATAAGATAAGATTAACTTTATTGTTCTGAAGGAAATTTGGATTGGACACATACAATACTATATCTGCTGTTTTATACAAATAACATACTACGTATATATAATACATACAGCAACCCATCTCTGCCCTACCCACAATATACAGTGAACAACTAAACTGCACCCTACCTATTGTGCAACACACCTTTAATCATCATGTTCATATATAGTTGCACACAGCAGATGGGGGGAAAAAGAACAAAAAAAATTATATTTGTTGACCTCTAGCTAACTTATCATTTAATGCTTTAATGATAAGTTAGCTAGAGGTCAACAATTATATATATTTTTTCTTATTTCTCCCTTATCAGTTTCTTCTTTTATCAGTTGCTGATAAAACATAACTAACTACACTACTGTTCAAAAGTTTGGGGTTGGAAAGATTTTTTTGTTGTTGTTTTTAATGTTCTCTTATGAATACAAACACAAAAAAAATATTAATATTGTGAAATGTTCTTACAATTTTAAATAAAATGTTTTCTATTTTAATATATTTTAAAATGAAATTTATTCCTGTGATGGAAAAGCTGAAATTTCAGCAACAATTACTACAGTCTATAGTGTCACATCATCCTTCAGAAATCATTCTAATATGCTAAAACAGTGAGAAATACAGAAGTAAGGGTTAATAGAATGTCAGTAAGAGCTAAAATTTGCACTTTGGCAACTGAAATGACACTGGTGGACTATAAATAAATATTCAGGGCTATATATAAATTTGACTTCTCTATACAGTATCTATGGTAGGTATACAACTATATAACTATCAAACTGTTTTGGAAGTATAACCGTATATATTCAATTAAAAAAAAAAAATCTTACTGACCCCAAACTTGTATATTTAAGTTATCTTAAGAGGAAAATGTCTTTAGAATGCAACACTACCAGATGATCGGCAATTATTAAATAAATACATTTAATTTAATAACACAACTAATAAAAACAATTTATACTGTAACTGGTTCAAAGACATGAACAAAAATATTAAACGGAGCTAAAATTAATCAATTTATATATATGGAGTGTATAAAAAATGTCTCAGCGCTTTTTTGTCTCGGATTGTAATTTCAACCAAATAAATGATTCTCTGAAAAAAAAAAAAAATGTATATATATAATTTTTTTTTTCAGAGAATCATTTATTTGGTTGAAATTGCAATCCGAGACAAAAAACGCTGAGACATTTTTCATACACTCCATATTCATGTGACTGTAAATAATATGGTTTTTGTCTATGTATTCCCTGTGATCTGTAGATATCTGTCACACACGTGGGCCTTTGGACGGTAGTCTGTATGCTCAAGTGAAGAAGCGTCGAGCACCAGGCTCCAGTCCCAGCGGATGCCCGACTTCCATCCAAACCTCCACACATTCACCCAGTCATTCCTCCTCTACTCCTCCCATTCATCTCTCCATCCAGCCTCTCTCGCTCAGCAAAGACACAATTTGCTCCTCAGCACCACCCAAATCCCTCTCTCCACCTCTAAGAGAAAAAAGAGAGAAGGACGAAGACAGGGAAAGACACAGAGAAACCGCAATTCTTGACGATGGCGACTGCTCTCCTGTGAGACCGGATCGGCCCGTTCAGTCATGTTATGCTCGCCCGTATTCCCATACTCATTCATTCTGTGATCCAGACCTGACCAGCCTGCATGCACTTGCACAAACGCTCCATCCCAAACACCACACACTTCCCTGCAGCCGCACTGCCCCACTGCCAGTCCGAGACTTGTGTGTAACCCAGCCTGATATTTTATGGGAGAGAGGGCGATGTCTGCACCATCCCTGCCCAGAAACCATCAGGCACATGTACTCATATCCCACTCAAGAAACCCACATTTATTCGCCACTTTCCCACTCACAGTCCTCCCGTTCCCACACACTTCCTGTACAGACACGTGCGTTCTACTCTGGGGAGGCATGTCCTGTGGTTCATTGCTCCGCCCTCCCTCAGGGCCACGCCCTCATCCCTCCTTCCCTAACCCCTAATCAGTCACTGGTCTCCAGTCCATACCGAGAATTACGTTACAGCACGACTCCGCCAACATCGTGCTCCTGCAGGGACTGTTCTCGCTTACGAGAGGACGTTGCCCTCCATTCTTTACGAGACAGAGAATTAGAAGCTCTTCCTTGGTCTAGAGAGGTGGAGTTTGGGATTAGGAGGGAGGGGCCTATGCACTGGAGGGATGGAAGGGTGGCGTCTCATTGGGAGGGAGTTCATGAGGCGGAATACTGGCGACGCAAACTAGCAGTGTCACCAGTAACGTCATCATACGGACATTGCCACGCTGTCCCAAAACAAGACCAACCTGTATATGTTTCAGACGCCCAACCTGAACATATTACACCACTCAGTCCATATCCCAGCACCCAAAGCAGTGGCTACCACAGCCCTCATCCACCCTGTCCTTGCTCTCCACAACCGTTCAGAGAGAGTCCCGGATACGCCTCCATCAGTCATTCCCTAAACTCCTCCCCCATTGCTATCACTCCATCTCCAAAACGAGCCAATCACAACAATGCTTCAACTGTAGAGAGTCAACATGGCATTAACGGTAATCACATTGGCACAGTTTGTAGACAAATTATAACAACCAATGCATTCCTAAAACAACTTTTTTTAACTAAATGTATATAATAGAAATATTTGACCCCAAAAACCAAAAAAAGAAACTTCTGTTCATCATCCTTAAGTCATCTAAACTAGTATTTTTTTTCTTCTTATTTTGTGGAACATGAAAAAGGTACTTTGTAGAATGTACATGCTGCTCTATTCACAAAATTTGTTGGTGATTGAATCGTAACATATTTTAATAGATTTTCAACCGGCTCGTGGTTAATCGTTACATCCCTAGGCCATATGACTAAATGATGTAAACAATGACAGAAGTTTCATTTTTGGGTGAACTATCCCTTTAACTTTCAGTTTCTTCTACTTCCCTAATCTAATCTATTGTACATTCTATTTTGTGTGTTTTGTAGATGGGCGTATTAAGGTTTTAGATGCTGATAAAAGTCACATCGATGCCCTTTCTCCTCATAGGTAATTGTTTCTTCACGTACATTAATCTCTTATTAATCTTGCAGCCACAGTTTATTTTGTACATTGAATTTAATGGACTATCAGCCTAAATTCCACTGTGTATTCTAACAGGAGATCAATGGAGGTGGGAGAACCAATGAAAAGCAAAGCTCTAGAAGGTGAAACTTTCCCTGGGTCTCTGATCACTGTTGTCTCAGCTGTCAGTGGAGCAGAGGAAAATATGAAGAAAACACCCATCACAGATTTTACATCTAACACCACTCTCATTATTAACCCACCGTCATCCAAGGTTGTGAAATCAGTGCAGGTACAAACACACAACCCCAGACCTCTCAACACCAGCATCCCAGAATCAGAACAGGATAAAGCGGAGCACCCCGGCTCGTGCTACACCTCAACAAGTCCTCAACCTCCTCTTTGTTCTTCAGAGAGAAGCTCTGCCTCTGAATTCCCTTCATTTAACATAAATGCTGAAAGGCAAGGCATGACAACCTTAACTGACTACAATGAGGAAAGCAGCAACAGGGACCTGACAGCATCTGACCCTGACGGCTACATCACACCCTCATTTCCTATAGCATCATACAGCTACCCTCTTCTGACGGTGCCTCATGTACCGTATACAGGCTACACTGAGATCACCATCCCAGCTTCCTTACCCCAGCCTCCTCTCCCTGAAAAACAACGCTCATCCCCCCTTCACAATGTGTCTGATTGCACTGGCACTTCCTCAATAAAATCAGCTGGAAAGCCTTCTACTTCCTCTGCCCAGTTCCATGTGTCCTTCTCCACTACTACCAATGAATTGCCTCCCGCATCTAAATGCAAAGTAACCCCCTCTAGTGGCGTGGAGGAGCCAGAGAACCGCCTCAGCTCTAAATTTGTCCAAGACAGCTCCAAGTACTGGTACAAACCTGGCATCTCCAGGGACCAGGGTGAGAACATCTGCATTTTTAGTGGTGCTTACTTCAGTGTTATTTACATTTATGCATTTGGCAGATATTGTGGGCCTATATGTATTCTCTGCCGTTCAGACCCATGACTTTGTAGCCTTCTGTGCTACAGTTTTACTATGGTATATTATTAGTAGTACACAATATGTCGGTACCATTCGAAATTTCTTTGATTTATTGGTATAGGTTGATATTAGATATTTATTAGCATATGCTAATTTTCCCTGTTTTGAAATTTAGATGTTTGCTATTATCTAACGCTCACCTAAGTTAATCTTTAAGAACACTAATAATTTAGTAACACTGTTAAAACTTTGAGTCAATTTTATTTGTTTAGCAATATAATAAGTATTGTTTTAAAGCAGCTTTACATAAAATCATGATGTAAATGTTTATAATACCTTAATATTTAGTAGCATTTAGCAGATTATAGCTGGGTGATAATATAGTTTAAATTATGCAACGATATAAACAGTCAAGATGAGATAGTATATATCACTTTATGTGAGTGTACTGTAAGTTAGTTTTAGTTTAGAGTTACAGTAGTTCTTTATGTGGTGATAAATTTGACATTTTAGCAAATTTCAAAATGTATATCCATTTTTCATACTGTACATTATAACGTTGTGATGCCAAATTCACTTGTAATATTTAAAACAATTGATTTTAGCAAATTAGGAGTTTACTCAGGCAAATGTTGTAATTAATAGTTAGTTAATACTGAGAATTGGTCCCCAAACTAAAGTGTGACCGAAGTTTAATATCAGCTTTTTATCGGTTATATAATAGAATGACAATAATTATCGATTTATTGCATTGGTCAAAATTTAAACCAATATGATAAATAAATCATAATAATTTGAATGAATAAATACTATCTAAATATACATAATAAATTGAAATATAAATAAAATATATAATAAGTAAATTAATACTAAAATTAAAACTAATACTGTTAATTTTTTTAAGCAATCATCAGACTAATGATTTTCATCTGGTGGATGACTTATGAGCAACCTCATAAGAACACCCTAGCAACTTCATAGCAACACAATAAAAACAAATCTCAATATCTTACAATCATCATATCATCACGTCTCTTAAATCTAGTTGTAGTAAATCCATTTTTAGGAGGTGATGTACATTACATAAATATTCCTGCCACTCTATTAACAGAAGTATCTCTTTCCCCATTTAGCCATTGCAGTATTAAAAGATAAGGAGCCTGGCTGCTTCCTCATTAGGGATAGTAATTCATTCCAAGGCGCATATGGAATGGCCCTGAAAGTCAGCACACCTCCAGCCCACGCTAGTAACCATGGAGAGACGGGCAACCCACAGGAGCAGCTAGTTAGGCACTTCCTGATTGAGAGCAGTCCTAAAGGAGTGAAGATCAAAGGCTGTCAAAATGAAACATATTTTGGTGAGACAAAAAAAGATTGTGCCCTGTTTATAAATGATTTTCTAATGCTCTGTGATGAAAACAGCACCCCCTATTGATTTAATTCTGATGTTTCTTTTCATCCAGGCTCCCTCTCTGCTCTGGTGTATCAACACTCCATTACTCCTGTGTCTCTTCCTTGTGTTCTACGAATCCCATATGGAGGTCATACAAACACATAAACATACAACAATCAATTTTTTTTTTTTTCATAATAAGTGTGCAATAACGGCATGATTTGTGTGTGTTTGTGTTTCAGATCTTGTAGGAGAATTGCAAGAGTTGCAAAGTGGAACTAATACCAGCACAGCTGCAGACCTGTTAAAACAGGGCGCAGGTCAGTTTGATTTCTTTTATTTTTATTTATTTATTTATTTTTCACGGATGGATGGTGGGGGAAAACAATAAGTATTATTAAATGTGTTAAGATGGATATTACAGTTATATACACTACCGTTCAAATGTTTGGGGTTGATGTTGAATGTTTTAGTGCTTTTGAAAGGAGTCTCTTGCTCACCAGTGTTGTATTTATTTGATCAAAATACAGTACAAAAAAGTACTGCTGTGAAATATTGTTACAATTTAAAATAACTGTTTTACATTTTAAGATTTTTTTTATCTGTGCCGACAAAGCTACATTTCAGCAGCAATTTTTGCAGTCTTAACTGTCACATGATCATTCAGAAATCATAACAATATACTGATTTGATGCACAGTAACTTTTTTATTATTACAGTTGTGCTGCTTAATATTTTTGTAAATATGTGTTCATTTTTTTCAGGACTCTTTGATGAATAGAAGGTTCAGAAGAACAGCATTTATTTGAAATGTTGTAAAAATGTCAACATCTTTACTGTCTCTTTTGATCAATTTAATGCATTCTTGCTAAATAAAAAAAAGAAAAGAAATTGATGATGAATCTCATAGTGTGTTATATTCAATATTCCTCATTAAAAGTGATGAATTTTCTCCCTCTAACATTCTTTGTTATTCTCTCTCTCATTGTCAGCTTGTAATGTTCTCTACCTAAACTCAGTGGAAACGGAATCTTTGACTGGCCCGCAAGCCATCTCCAAAGCAACCAAGTGCACTTTGACCCAGGACCCTCGTCCTTCACCAACAGTTGTTCACTTCAAAGTGTCCACACAGGGCATCACCCTCACTGATAACCAGCGCAGGTACAAACACACATGTCCAACAACACTTATGTTTTGCTTGCCAAACAAAACAGTTTACATTGTAACACAGCTTTATTAATATCACTCCCCAAGCATATTTTTAGCACAATCCTTCAAATATGAGATTAAAGTTACTTATTTTAGCCATTCAAGTAAACTACAGGCCTGTGTGGCTCATATCCAAAACATTAATCAGAGACACTGAAAAGTACAAACAGACCTCACTCTTTATCTCTTTCTCTTTTTTTTTTCTTTATATAGACTGTTTTTCAGGCGACATTACCCTATTCATAGTGTGACTTTCAGCAGTGTGGATCCACTGGATCAAAGGTAAGATTTAAGATGGAATCATTAGGAAATACAACTCCAATCTACAACATACTGCATCTCTAATGTATGGCCAAGACAACATGTATTGCTTTGAACTGTCAGCGTACTATTATTATTATTATTATTATTAAATTTTTTTGCACAAGGGCTCTCCTACCCTCTTTTATGCTTCTCTCTCACTTGCTCTGCTTGTACATGTTGCTTAGCCTCTGTGTATGTGTGTGTGTGTGTGTGTGTGCGCCAGGTGGATTGATGCTGATAACACTTCCTGCAAGTAAGTGCTTCTACTTATACAGCTCTATATTCTCTTTCAGTGTAGCATTTCTTGTGCTTTCAGGAGGTTTATTCCCAAATGTGTAAATTTAGGAGTGAGACAAGTGTATATCTTTTTTTTTATGCCACTCAGAATAAGCCAGTGATATTAAACAAATGAAGAAAAGGGTTGTTCAATGAACAATCTGCCATGGTCTCTGATATCTAGTTGTTTTCTATAGGATGTTTGGATTTGTTGCACGGCGCAGCGGTGGTTTGGGAAACGTGTGTCACCTGTTTGCAGAGCTGGACCCAGAGCAGCCAGCCACGGCCATTGTGAACTTCATCAATAAAGTCATGCTGGGACCTCAACAGCTGCGAAAATGAACACAGTATAGGAGAGATGGAGAAAAACCAAACAGAGCATACAAGATGGTATTGCGGTGGATATTGTCAGTGTTATGTTTATATACAGAATGAGAGAAGTGTTCCTCGTTGGGATAAACAAAACTGACTTTTACGACAACTCATTATGCAGGCTTCCTCTTTTTTTCTGTCATGTTCACATTTAGTGTAAATCAGTGAGATTTGGTCATGTTGAAACAGAGTGCATTATGAAGTGATTTCAAATTAAATGCCTTTTATTAAATAAAAATAAAATATATGAGAAAAACAACTGGATTTTCCTGGTAAAGTATATCTAATGGATAAATAACATGAAAGTAAGTTTTCGACGCTCAAACTTATTTTTGGTTGAGAAAATGGGCCTTTTAATTCTACCACTCAGGATGCCAAAGCTGTATGGCTGTTATTGTGTTGTTCTCTTTTTTATTTTCATTGATTTTGTGTTTGTGTGTGTTTTTTTAGTTAAATGGTCAGAATGTTTTGGTTGTTCGTTTTCTATTCAAAATGGCCTTTACAAGAAACAAAGTCACATTTTTAGCAACTGATGCATTTTTAAATTCATACTTTTGGTATTTAAAGAAAATATTAATAAAAATATGACAAACAGAAGTGCCTAGAGACTCTTTTTTTTATTTTAATTTAAAAAAATCTGATTTCCAGTTATTTAATAAAGGTTTGCATTTATAATGTGCTCAGACAGAGGTATGTTTCTCTTGAGGTTATTGTAAACTATTATTGTAATACACTGATCACGCACCAAAACATTGTGATTACTTGAATTAAACTGTAAAAACCTAAAGTCTATTTAGGTTCTAAATGTGTTAATCATGTCATGCTTCATTCTCTTTATGTTAAGTACTGAAGAAAAGCACTGCTAGTCTTTGCTTGTTGCCAGTTAAGCATAGTTTGCTTAGGTGTGGCCTACAATAAGCTTGACCTTTTAAGTTAAGCCATTTAATTATGCTTAATACAATTTATCACCTAGTTACCAGCAGATTGTAATCAATATATACCTTTCATGTGCTCTGCACAATGTATATTTTATTATATTTATATTTTATTGTGCAATTATTGTGATGAATAAAGTCACAAAAGTTTGGCAGTTTGCCTACAGAGTTTAAAAACAACAACTACTATGGTTTTTACAATTAATCACTGTAAAATAGATGGAGTAAAATTATTTCATCACATTCATATTTTGATATCCATGTTTACAAATACAAACAAAATATGGCCATCACCATTACAAGGCATCAACTACTATATTGTGGAGGGGTTATTTTCAATGTGCTGATATGTGTAGAGTTTGTTTTACTGTCACAAATTTTGATGACTTTATGACTTTTTGATGACTTTACCAGCTATTGCATATCAAAATCAGCCCACCCTTTCTCATCAATAAATGAAATATGAGCACACTGCTTCCTGAAGACACTAATTGTTTGTTTTGTAAACATACACAAGCTTAATTAACAGCATTTCACGGAGGTACCTCGTTCATGATTTATCCTAATTCAACACTACATTGCATTTGTTTTTATTCTTCGACTACTTTAGCTTTTTCTACATTTTCAAAAGGTCGAGGTCCCACCGAGATTTGAACTCGGATCGCTGGATTCAAAGTCCAGAGTGCTAACCATTACACCATGGGACCGCGCTGCCAGAAAGAGCGACATAACGACACATATTCACCGAATATGTTGTTGTTTAATATTGTGTGTAGTTATATTGTACGTTAACTGTCCTTTCCATTAAACTGCGCGTGTATATGCATACTTAGCTTGAGTTTGCGATGCTTCCTTACAGTATTTAAGTTTATAATGCTTGGTTAGCTTAGTTAGCTTATAGTCAATGGCAGGGTCTAGCAAACCAACAATAAGTTATTTTTTGTAACTTTTGTATAAATAATAACCTACGTACTTTAATATTTGTCGAAATGTATTAGCTTTTTCATTTTATTTATTTATACTACCTATGTGTCTTTTCATATCATATTGTGTTATGTTTAGCCGCTTGCACAGTCATGACGGGACCTGTTTCACTTCAGCTCGTCTCTTGTGCTGTCAGTTCCTCGGACTGAAGGCAATGTTGCACGCACACACAGTGAAAAGGGGTTTAATCGCATTATTTACTTATTTATACCTTTCTACCGAGAAACCGACGCATCAGATTGTTACAAAACGCTATGCTCCTTTTATTAGCCTCAAATCCGTACAAAAGATGACTTCCGAGCACAAACAATCAAGGGTGTTTACTGATTAAATTTATTCATTTAATCGTGACTAAAACATCTGCAACAAATATAGCGGATTCTTTAAGAATTTACAAGTCAAAAAATGGTCGGTCGGTCTGTAAAACGTCTTTATTTTGGTAATTTTTTCCACTGTTAATCATGTTTTTTTTCTCCATGACACGTTGTGACATTTTCGTTCCGAGTAAATATGTAGCACAAAAGATGAGCGTTTTCTCCTATTTCCCTTTTTGGCTAATCTTAAAAAAATATGAGATATTTTCATTACTAAATAAGGGTAAACAGACTAAAAAAATTCTAGCCAATTTAATCTAATTTTACACAACTCTTAATTGACGCTTACACTGTATCAATCTAAATGCTTACTATATGAATCCCCCAAACAGCCTTATATTGCACAACAGCAAAGCATTAACACTGTAGTACTACTATTGCTGTTTAAAAAATGTATTGCTGAGCATGTTTTATTGTGTATAGCTTTAAAAAAAAGCACAATTGTTTTAAGCTATGTTTTATCTGGTTTCCATACAGAATCCCGCTGGCTGCCCTTGACCTTTGCCCTACAATGAAGTAACGTTCTATGTTCCACGCACATTCCACAGTGATCTTTTTTGTAGTCTCTGAGAGGTTATGACCTGTTATATCACTGTAACCGTCAGAACATTTTGTACGTGGGAAATGGAAAGAGGTATAATCTTAGTCTTTAGCAAATGCAGACGACTATCTTGAGAGGGATCTTTTATAGAACACCACAACAGAATCTTCTGAAGGTCACAAGACCAGATTAAACATCATAGATTCACGTGCAGTATTATTGTGTTAATAGTACAATGACACTGTATCAATTCCGTATCTCTTTTATTTTCTCTTTGCGGTGCTGTTTTAAATGGACATACAAAGCGTGCTTACTAGTACCCCAAACGTGCCCCTTTATATTTCCAGACAATAGCCCATATGTTCCTGTGAGAGGACGACGGAAACAGCCAATGGATAACCATAAGAGGCCCCTCTCTCTGCATCTTTTACTTCCGTTCATGCCTCTACGATCTTCCTTTCACTATGTCACTCCATCACATTTCTCTTCCTTTATCTCAACATTCGCCATCAATCATTACAGCTCACATGCCTGTGCACAAACACTACACAGAACCTTTCTTCTCCCACTGCGTGCCACAGGGCTGAATTCCCCCATGTGATCAGACTAACACAATCAAACTTGTATGTTATTTTTCTCTTATGCATACACACACAGCTAGCCTTCAAGGCCTGAAACAGAAGCCTCTGCTATACTACTCAGGCAGACACACCCAAGTAAAACATGAACTCATCTCTTTACAAACCCAAATATTATATATAAAAAAAAAGACTGGCCTTCACAGACGGCTGAACATTTCCATGACTTATTGCGGTAACTGTAGAGACCAGAAATCGCCTACTGCTATTAGGTTAAGTAGGTTATTGGCTGGGCCATAAATTGTTTTGTGTTGAATTTATGTTTTTCTTAAAGGAACAGTAAAATGCAAAAGTAAATTTCATTAATTTCATATCTCTCATCATTTATGCACCCTTTCCGACCCCTGTGTGAGGGAATGTTAGGGAATAGCCTTGCCTCTTTCTTTTTTTAAAATACAATGAAAATGAAAAGTGCACAGGCTATCATTCTTTTGTGTTCCAGAGAAGAAAGAAAGTCATACATGCTTGCAACAACAGGATGAGTAAATGAAGCGTTTCTTCAATGCAGAATGAAGAGCCTGACACACATTTCTCCCCGTTTATACACGAATATAATGCTCGACCTCATGCGGACAAACTGTTTACTTCTTTGGTGCCTCTGACGTCACGACACACCCCTCGCGCGCGAGTGAGTATGAGTGTGCGCGCGCAGCGCAGCAGCTCGCCTGTGAATGCAGTGGGGTTCGTGTGAGTGAGTGTGTCTTGCTTGTGGAATGTGGGAGTTGTCCCCACGCGCTTTACGAACAACTGACCTGTCCAAACAGTGCGCGCGTGGCAGAGGATGTCACACCAACCAAAACAGCAGACGCACGCTCACAGCACAGTCTTTGATCCGTTATTGGAGGAAAATCCGCTGTACAGGGTAGAGTCGGGGCGGGGCGTAATTACACGGAGTCCCATCTAGTTAGGGTCAAGTACAACATTTTTACAGTCCTAACCAGCGTGGGTTCAAAGTTTGTTTTGTGCCCGGAAACTGCGAATTTCCCACAGGGCGCGGAGGAAGTGCGTTCAGAATCGACCGATATTTTTTGGTCGTATTCTTTTGTCTTTCGTTAATCCACAGACTCGCGATTAAATCTGCACGGGATGGATTGCAAAACTGCAATAGCCAGCGTGATTTGTTAGTATCTCGTCGACTAGCTCCTCCAGAGGCTCGACCGCGAGTTACGGGGCTGCCGCGCGGCTGGACGCGGAGCGAGGCGACCCTCTGCGGGGCTGCGCTGCCGAGGCGGTGGGCGTGTTTTCTCGGCGTGCTAGCATGTGAGCTGGCGCCAAGTTCTCGGCGTGAAGAAAACAAGATTTACAAGTTACGGGCTGGAGCGAAGCAGCAAAAGTCACATCTCTCTTGTTCGGAAAAGTTGCACGCAGGTACGAAGCGAGCAGTGTACTCTAACGCACACTATTATCAAAGTGAACCTTGTGCGCACACTAATGCAATTCAAAACAAAAGCTGCTAGTCTGCTAATGTTAGGTAACCTACTCAAGTGACTGTTTTTTTTTTAACCTGGCACATGAGATCCAGAGAGAGTGCTCGTGTGGTAGATGCTGAGCTAAAACGCGTTTGTCACTTTAATACCTGTTTATTTATTCGTTGTGTGTCTTTGATGCATCTGTCTCGTTGCACTGGTTGAATGTAATTTAAACACCGACCTTGGCAAGTTACACAAACTTTGCATGCCTCCGAGTACAGCTAGTTCTGAAGGATGACTTAAAGCAGCATATTCGTGCTAATTAAGCATTAAGTTAATTATATTCAAAGCAATGTAAAAGCGTGTAATGGTATTGAGTTTGATAGTATAGCTGCGTATCGGCTCATCTGTTGCGGTAATTTCCAACTGCGACATCATCCAGCCACAGCGACAATATTGAGCTGACTTCTCTATCCAAACACTGTAATATCAGAGATGTACTGAACCAATTCATAATAAAACGTACAGTACGAGTGATTCAGATCGGATACGTGTTTTTTATGTATGTGTTGTGTTTGCGGTAATACTTTATAACAGGTTTCTTTGATAATATGACCAAACATTGTGGAATTACATGTTTAATCGATCATTAGTTAATATACATTACAATAGTTACAATGTAATTAAACTTTCATAAATATATTTTCACATATGTGTATATGTAAATATACATAAAGACATTATCTATTATGCATTTGCTTATTTGTCTGTAATTTTTCATTGTAAGTGAGAAATATTGTTTCATTTAAACAAATTTTTAAATTTGTTTTCTTGTACTTGTTAATCTTCTGCTGTTGTGATAATAAACGTTATCGTCCTTATTACCCTATGGTCTGAGCAAAATGTTCATATTAAGTGTTTTACCTGATGGGGGCCTATATCTGTTTTCTAAAACCTGATGATGAAAGTAAAACTTTATAAATGTTTTATTAAAAACCTAGTAAACTGTAATACCCTCCTATATCAGGTAAATTGAACCTTATCAGTATTGTTTAACATAATGCCCTTGTGGGTCATATAGGAGAGAGAGCGTGTGACTGACATGAAAGCCCATTGTGCTGTTGGTATGTTGAAAATCTGTTGTAGTTTGCATAGTTTGTTTAACGTCGGTTGAACTGGGCTAGGACTTTTTTCCACCGTTCCTAATGGACAACTAGTTAGGGCATGTCAGACAAAGCATGGTCAGAAGTGAATGGTTGGTCATATTAATTCTCTTATTTTCTAGTTGTTTAGGTTGATGTTGGGTGGTAGACCTTTAAAATCAATGTAATGGTTACCCTTGTCCCACGTTGGAATGGCTAATAGGTTTGCAATGCCTAGGACTAGTTGTATCAGATAATGTGTTTGTGTGGCTGTAATGCAATTGGTAGAAGTGGTTGTTTTGGGAACGATGCTCTATTGTGCAAATTCAGGGTTGCGATTTTCTAATTTGAGTGGAAATAGTATGAGATAGCCAACCATGTAACAAGATTAGACGTGATACCCTGGAAAGATTTCAAAACCCACTTTCCCTTTTACGTCTTTTGTATGTACACTACTGTTCGAAAGTTTGGGGTCAGTCCTTTTTTTTTTTTAAAGAAACAAATACTTTATTAAGCAAGACTGCATTAAATTAACCAAAAGAGACAGTAAAGACATTTTCTAATTTTACAAAATATATTTATTTTAAATAAATACTGTTCTTTTGAACTTTCTATTCATCAAGTAATCCTGATTTTTTTTTTTTTTCACAAAAAGATTAAGCTTAAACATTGATAATGTGTTTCATGATCTCCAATCATGTGACACTGAAGACTGGAGTAATGGCTGCTGAAAATTCAGCTTTGCCACCACAGGAATAAATTATATTTTAAAATATATTAAAATGGAAAACAGTTCTTTTAAATTGTTATACCTTTCACATTATTACTGTTTTTCCTGTATTTTTTGCTCAAATAAATTCAGCCTTGATGAGAATAAGAGGCTTCTTTCAAAAACATTAATAAATCGTACAAACTTTTGAACTAATGTATACATACACACGCAACATATATGCACACATTTCTATTTTTTCCCCTATTTCTCTTCATTTTTGTTATTTGTTTGTCTTATCAGTGCAGGATAAATGACTGAAAAGACGTAGATTTGTTTTCTGCTGCGCTCCCGTATGGACGGCAATAGCAAAATCTATATCGTCCTATAATGGATGTTTACATGTTCAGTATAGTCCAGAATACCCATGCACCTGTATAATACGTTCTTAAACGTGATTGATTCTGAGTCTGTGTCATGCTGGACTTCCCTTGTACACGTCTGCCTTTATGTAGGTTGTACTGATGATATGTTCCTTTTGTTTAAAGGAACTGGATTGTGATGTTTAGGTTGTTATTGTGGTGGTGCTCATTTCAGAGGCTGGAATGTGTGTGCCTGTGTGTAGTTTCTGTAACTCTAGGCAGAAGCTGTGAGGCCTTGACTGTAGCCCTGTAGAGAGGCCCATTGAAGGGGAAGTTGGCTCTGTATGTGTGTGTATGCGTGTGTGTGCATGCAGACCACTGGGATTGGACACAGGGTAGAAAGACCCCCTGTACGGAAAGAGGGAAAAGGGAGGAAGGAGGAGTCATTTACACTTTTCTGGTCATGTGTGTGTTCTTGCCCCATGTTTTGCATGGACAGAGTGAGTGGTCGCGTTACGGCAAGGGTAACCAAAGACGAATACGTAAAAATGGCTATTCACAGCTGAGAAAGATTTCTCAATAGTAAACAGCCTAAATTTGACTTCAGGCCATTTTGTAATGTAACTTGTACAGTGTTGGCCTGATGTTTGTTTATTTACTGTGGCTAATGTTTTACAATGCTATCTTTGTCTTTGCATCTGATTTAAATAATATTTGTTTGCTTATGGTGAATTTAACAGTTCAGAAATAATTGATGTTCAGTGTGAGGAGGTTTTTCAGCATGATGGAATGATAAATGATTAATGTATGTCTTTGTATGGCGTATCTTCGGCTACTGTGGATTGGTACTATTTGCTCAGTGCTTGACATTGCTATATATGGCTTCACTAAACCTGCATGGACTGAGAGTCAAATAGACTGAAATAACACAGAATATGTATGATCTTTTTTTATTTCTTTCCATAGCATTGATTTCTATAAGATCCTATAGTTACTTTGCGTAGTACCGCAGTATATAAGGGATAATATACAGTCAGCTTAGGTGATCAGGAAGTGGAGGGATCTTGTGTCACCCTAATTACATACTTACCAAGTAAATAGGCTACATAAATTATACTTATAAAGTTTAGTGGTCATTACACAAAAATAACTGACAGCAGAGTGCAATGATTGGCCAATCAGAAGTAGATATTGCTGAGGCTAATTTTAAGTTCTTCGTCACAAGGTTTTTTGTATACATCTGTCTCAAGATTTCGAGATGCACATTTGTCAATTATTTTACAAGTTTACTAATATACACTGTTAGAAAAAATTTTACTCTAAAAGCTAAAGCTACATCTTTGTACCTTATTTACCCCAAAATGGTACATATTAGGACCTTAAAAGTACATATTAGTACCTAAAGTGTACATTAGGGCTGTCAAAAAATTATTCGAAATTAAAGGGGTCATATGATGCGATTTCAAGTTTTCCTTTCTCTTTGGAGTGTTACAAGCTGATTGTGCATAGATAAGATCCCTGAAGTTGCAAAGACTAAAGTCTCAAAACCAAAGAGATATTCTTTATCAAAGTTAAGACTCTGCCACACCCCCCTAAAACGGCTCGTTCTAAGACGCCCCCACATATCTAGGTCACTATGTGTGAATATTTGCGTAATGCCGCCCAAATGTGCATGCAAAGAAAGAAGGCTACATATGTAGAACTTTTTAGCTTTATACTTTTTTTCTGAAACTGTATAAGTAATGCAAAATAAATAAATATAAATTCTGAGAGTAAAGTAAAATAAAAGTAGAGATGTTGCTGCAGTCTCCACTGTAATAAAAGGATGGTTCACCCAAAAATGAAAATGATGTGATCATTTACTCATCTTGTGTCTTGTGTTGTTCCAATCTGTGTGACTTTCTTTTCTTCAGTGGAACATAAAAGAAGATATAATTCTGAAGAATGTTGGTAACCAAACAGTTTTGGTTACCGTTGATTTCCATAGTATGGACAAAAATATACACACATTTCTCAAAATATTATCTTGTGTGTTCCACAGAAGTAAGTCATACATGATGACTGAATTTTCATTTTTGTGTGAACTGTCTCTTTAAGTTGTGTTTACGTTGAAGGGATTTTTGTCCTTTGAGGATGTGATGTTGGCCTACATGGATTGAATTTGTGCTTCTCCTCAGGATTACCACATTTCATAGGGTTAAATCTAAACCAGCTTGATTTTAACGCATATATCGGCTGTTCCGTCTCCTGAGGGGTATGTTAATGTAAATGCTGCCTGTGGTTAAACATCTAGCATAAACAATGACTTATACATTCACGTAACGTGTATATGTTTTTACCCTGTTCAAATGGAAATCTCTGAAAGAATCCGACAGAAAAATGACTTTACCATGTCCTCATAGAGTGTTGCTTGGCACGAGTTTTAGTTTGTATTTGTGTGGTGTACTTGTGGAATTGTGTGTGTGTGTGTGTGTGAGAGAGAGAGACTTTGTGTGTGTGAGTGTGTGGCAGTGTTATAATCTGGCACTGTGTTTCCAGTAGGGTTCATGTGAGGACAAGAGCAGTTTCTGTCTTCTGGACCCGAACTGACCCAACTGGCTCTGCGCATTACACATACACACATATTTCCTTGGGATGTGTGTGTGTGGAGGAAATGTGTAGGACAGTTTGTCTCGAAGTCTCTGTCTGTTTTTATGTTTTTTATGGGCCTGCTGATCGTTATGCCATTATAGCCGTCAAAGCCAGTTTGCCGTGTCGCTCCAAGTGCAAGAACATTTCTACAGGGCTTTAGTATGTATGTGTTTTCCACATGGTCTCCATGCCAGGCCTGGCATTCCTGCCGTGTGAGTCTGTCTCTGTCTGTTGTCATAGCTAATGGAGGTTTATGAAACCCTGACAGCATCTCTGTCCTGTCCTGCACACAGGCGCCCCTCAGCCTCAGCTTCAAGGGCTGGGGCGCTTTTCTCTGTGTTTACTTACATTTATGACCTAACTATGCCTAAATGTCACACTAGTTGACACACTAGCATTATGCAGCTTCTAGAAGTATTTATTGCAAAGGAACCATAGCTACGCATGTCGATTGAAGTATCACCATAGCTACATGTTATAGAGTTATTATATAACATGAGCACTGTATGTTACACAATAACCACTGGTAATATGGTATGGAATATGCTAATCTGTGGTTATCAACAATGACTTTGCTCTCTGAATTTGTTTTCGAAGATGAGGTCAAAGTCAATTCTCACCATATTTTCAAACCGTTTTCAATTTCGATTAAAAGATAACGATCGTGCATGTTTCTTCGAAGGCGATCTTCTCCACTTTAGTCATGTGGTACCTCATGTACTTTTATATGATAAACAGGCCATTGCACTCACATCCAGGTCATTCTGCTGAAGAGGGACAGTCTTTCTCGTACACCTTGTCCTACATACTTGTTAGTGCTATGTGATGCTTCAGTCAGTTCAATCATTAACTCTGAACTACCTTAAAGGGCATCACGATCGTACATATAGTGAGGTCGCAGTCAAAGTGTCAGTCATGCCGTCTTCACATGTCCGGATCTAAAATATCCCAGGTGTTCTCAGATTACCTAGATGCTATGTGGCATCAGATGAAACATTAACCTGACCGGCAAATTAAGACACATTTAACATTTTCTGAAAGTCTCTTATCTCCTGCATGCTATGTGTGCGTTGATAACAAGAGCCATATACTGAAGTAAGTGCGAATAGTGGAGATGTGATGTGCACAGTCCAAATTCTCAATGTGCACACACCGTTAATGATTTTGGAGACTTGTGAAAGCAAGGACTAAATTTACCCAACAATTGCTTTTAGAATGAGTGGTTTTAGTCTTTAAACATTATATTATTAGCAGGAAAATAGTCATATTAAATCGATCAGTTCTTCTAACCTTCAGTCTTTTTGTTAAATCAATGTATTGGACTTTAAATGTTAAGTTCATTTTAGATTACTGAGTGTAATACGGAGCATTGCTCATAATATTAGTTGATGAGGACTATATTGTATAGCCAGGCTAATCACTCATAGCTACAGCTCACTTCACTAAGTCTGCTTTATTATTTAAAAGATTTTTTTTTCCCACAGGCTGTTGAGAAATTAGGTACAATCCAGAATAATGAAACACAATTACTTTTTCCTGCACTTGAGTGCACTGAATGTGAATGCTTGTGTAAGCATGTATGAAGTTAAAATAACCTAAAAGTATATGAATTGCATTATTTTATTTGAAAAAAGTACCAGTCTGTTCTGTTTTATATTTTCTTATGCAATGACAGATGCATTTAAACAGTTTGTTTGTGCCAATACTTGAAAGTTCACATTCATTTTATTAAAACACTTTTTGTAATCGTTTATTTAATAATTTTAAAGGGGTCATAGGACGCTACATGCACTTTTACAAGTTGTTTGAACTGAAATGTGTGTTGGCAGTGTGTGTACACAACCACCCTATAATGATAAAAATCCACCCAGTGTTTTTTTTTATTAATCTGGTTAAATGTTTTCCCCTTTCACAAATCGAGCCGATCTCAGATGTCTGTCTGTGTGACGTCACACAGACAGGCCCCACATTTATTATTATGACTTACGTCCGTCCTCCTTTCTGAATCTGTCTGGAATGGATATTGACAAGCAAAAACAATCATTATCATTACTGGATATGCCAAGAAAAATAACAACGTCCATCTGCAGGTTACCTTCAAAAATATGCACATAAGTAGTGCCATGTTTGTGGCTGACTGCCAACTAAATCTTCACAAACTGGGATTGCAAATGTTTCACACATTTTGAATAGATGAATAAATGAACAGTCCAGTTTAGATAAATGCATCATTATGTGCTGAAGTGTTTTGAAATAGTTTTATTAGTGTGAGTTTTCTGTGTGCGTTAGAGTAATTTGAGAACTTTCTCTTGAAGAGGCCATGTCGTGTGTGTGTGTGTGTAGAACTGAACTAGTATTTAAGTAGGTAAACTTGCCATATATGAAGCTTTTAGCATATTTTCCAGCCGAAATATTCTGTTTATAGCGAAGAGCTCTCAAAAAGGCATTTTTTTACCTCAAAGTAGGAATTTCCTCATAACTTACTGAGTGAAAACTGTGACATCACCCTCTACGCCGAAGTATGTTTATTTGGTTTGCGCTGTTCCTGTTTGTATACACCGAGTCGTGATGTCCTTGCGACCTTTCACATAGATCTCCACTTTATTGCTGATCCCATGTATTACGACAGTGATAAGTTTGAAGAGTTAATCGCGTGCTGTTATCGTACACACATTTATTGTGACAATGTTCTTATCACCTGATGCTTTTTAGCTGTTTGAGTTGGTGTGTCACTTTGACCTCTGACTCATTTCAGCATAGCTGCTGTTCCTCATGGGTTGTTCAGTGGGTCTGTAATGATTTTATGTTTATGTGTTTGCTGACCTTGTTCTTTTTATTTTATATTTGTTTAAAAAAACTGATGGAGAGATTGAAGCTGACATCTGTTTGTTTTCATTTGCACAGTCTCCTACAACCACTCTAATCCTCCTGCCCTTCCTCAATGGTGTAGCACTGATAGCTAATTAATTCCCCTCTATCTCGTACGCTCTTTATCAATGCGCATACATTAGTGATGCTTATATAACGAACTCTGTTTTTTCCCCCATTCAGTTTGTGATACTGGCCTCATGGCTTTAATCAGAATGATTTATTGTTCTATTAAAGGATTGTTAATTATTCAACACTTGCTAAAGAATGTCAGTTATGATTTGTGGTTTTGTTATGCTGTCAGTCTGTGCTGAAGAAAGAGGACATTTCCTTTTGTTTCTGTCTTTTTTCTGCCTTACATAAACTACCGGTCAAAAGTTTATAATAATTAAAATCTTGTCATGTTTATGAAAGAAGTCTCTTATGCTCAGCAAGGCTGCATGTATTTAATCAAAATTCAGTCAAAATGTTAATATTCTAAAATATTACAATTTAAAATATCTGTTTTATATTTTAATGTGTTTAAAATGTAATTTATTCCTTTGATTATTAATTTTGCAATTTTTAGCAGCCATTACCACAGTGTCACATGATCCTTCAGAAATCATTCTAATATTCTGATTTGATACTCTGTTTTATCAGTTATTATTGATGCTCAATTATTTTAATAATGGTTCTTATTATCAAGGTTGAAAACTTGTTTTGCTGGCCAAAATTTATGTGGAAAAAGTGACACTTGATATTTTTCAGGGTTCTTTGATGAATAAAAACCTTGAAAGAACAGCATTTATTTGAATAAGAAATCTTTTGTGACTTTTTAAAAAAATATTATTTAAAATGTATGTTTTTGTTTTAAATCTTCCTTATCCCAAACTTTTGAATGGTAGTGTATCACGTTTTCCACAGAATAATAAAAAGCAAGTTATGATATTTATCATTATCAACTCTTGTTTTGAGCACCAAATCTGCATATTAGAATGGTTTCAGAAGGATCATGCTACACTGAAGACTAGAGTAGCTTCAGTTTTGTCATCTCAGGAATAAATTAAATATATTTAATTAGAAGACAGTTCTTTTAAAATTGCAATAGTGCAATCTGTATTCTCCTTTCCATCATCCTCGTAAATGCACAACTCTGTATGTTTGACTGTTTCTCCTCCTCCTCCTCCGTCTCCTATAGTGATGGAGTCAGCCGTTAGTACATCCACTCAAGTGCCAGATGAGTTTGACCGTAATGTTCCACGGATCTGTGGTGTGTGTGGAGACAAAGCCACTGGCTTTCACTTTAATGCGATGACCTGCGAGGGCTGCAAAGGCTTCTTCAGGTACACACACCCTTTCTCTTATCCAATTTGGTATTCACACAGTTACACCGATGTTCATTAAGAAACACATTAACACATATTATCTGTAACCAGTGTGATACTGCCAGAGTATTTTTAGTGTTTTCGTGTGTGTGTTCATTAGGCGCAGTATGAAGCGGAAGGCCAGTTTTACCTGTCCTTTTAATGGAAGCTGCACCATCACTAAAGATAACCGTCGCCACTGCCAGGCCTGCAGACTCAAGCGTTGCCTGGATATTGGCATGATGAAAGAGTGTGAGTTACTAGCCAGCATGACACATCTCAGAACACTGATTACTGGGAGCCAAGATATACTTTGTTACATCACGTTTAATTATAGTTTAAATTTTATTTACCCTGCAGTGTCAAAAGCTTCCAAATGTCATTTTTGCGGTCTTGCAGGAATGCTATGCTGTTTGTTAGGTTGTTCCAAACAAAAGCAAGTAAGATGATCCGGTCACAAAAGGTCCCGAAAGGCTGTTAGAAAAGTAATACTTAGTATAAGGAAGTAGTTTGTGAGCACATGATCCTGAGTGGCAGCTCTTTGCGAATCATTTGGAAAGTGAAAGGTACTTCAGATTATGGATTTCACAATGATTGCTCTCGTGTTTGAAGAATCATCAGCGGAAAATATAGCTTGTATGTTATCACGTTGTTGTTTTTTTTTAATAAGCATTGCATGCAGAGTCATAAAACGGCAATATTTGATGCAAATGTTTTACTGACCCCAACAATCGTAATAGCAATAAACCTGAATATTGCTTTAACCCTAAAAATAAATAGTTTAATCATTTTTATATAGATAGTCTGAAAATTAATAATAGTAATCCTTAGATTAGTGGGGGAAATGGAAGAGAAATATCCAGATGATTTAGCTGTTTTAGAAAAAAGATATTGAGATAATGTGGTTCAATTTTTTCAAGTATTTCTACAAGTATAAATGGTCTGATGGAATTGTTCTCCCCCTTGTCAGTTTCTGTGAGACTGAATTAAATTAAAGCTATTGATTAAACTCTATTGAACGATACTAAAGTAAATTATAATGAATTATGGTCGTAATATAACACTGGAGAACAACATACAATATAAGTTTCTCATTTTTTAATCTGTATTTTACCTGTAATAAAATTATATTACATGAGCACAGTAATGATGCTCATCTGTCTTTTTCCTTCAGTTATACTGACGGATGAGGAAGTTCAGAGGAAAAAGGAGCTGATCCAGAGGAGAAAGGATGAGGAGGCGCAGAGGGAGGCGCAGAAGCCCCGGCTTTCAGAGGAGCAGCGCAGCATCATTGATACGCTCGTGGATGCACATCACAAAACCTATGACGATTCCTACTCTGACTTCTCACGCTTCAGAGTAAAATATTCATCTGATTTTTCTCCATTCTCTTCCTCTCTTCTGTATGCCATTCTCTTAGTTTCAGCCAGTTTTAACGTGCCCCTATTATGGATTTTTGAAAATTACCTTTCATGCAGTGTGTAACACAGCTCTAAGTGAATGAAAACATCCTGCAAAGTTTTAAATCTGAAAGTGCACCGTGTAAAGTTATTGTCTCTCAAAAGAAAGAGTTGACTCTGAATCTTTGAAACAAGTCATTTTTAAAACAAATCCCAAGCCGTTTCATGTTGACGTCAACATGAAACATTAGCATATTGCCCGCTCACTTGTTGGTCTTTTCGGGTTGGTCAGAATGAAAATGCAAATTCATTCTTTGCCACTAGGTGCTGCTTTTATAGCAAAATAAAATAGCTGTTTCCCCGGTAACACAGTGTACACAAAGCAGCACTGCGCTCACAAACGCTGCTTTATCAGGCATGATGAAATGAAAATGAGACCAATCGGACCAATCACTGCAGATTAGCGTCACGCAAAGGAGGGGTTTGGAAAAATGAATCGTTGAGCTAATCGTTTGGGAGTCATTGAGCAAGTAAGGTAAAAATAAATGCATATTATAAGACAATGAAAGTATTTTTTGACCTTGAATGCATGTCAGCCTGTTGTTGGGGACTCCCAAAACCAAAAAATTTACTTTCATTACCCATAATAGGGACACTTTTAAATGTTCTTGTACAGTGAGCCTAATGAGCTTTTGGGCACTTCAGTGACACATAATGTTGCCTGCATTCAGTTTTAAACCAAGAGGCATCTGTAAATAAATGATTCTAGAGCTTTTCTCAGAACTAACAGTTCTCAACCAACTGGTGTGAAAATTATTTTAAGTGATCACTACACTACTGTTCAAATGTTTGGGTTTGGATTTTTGTCTTTTAAAAAATGGTTTGAAAGAAGTCTCAAAAGCTCACCAAGGCTGTATTTATTTGATTAGAAATACAGTAAGAACAGTAATATTGTGACAATATTATTACAATTTAAAATTACTGATTAATATTTTAATATATTTAATATATAAAATGTAATTTATTCATATGATGTCTAAGATAAATTTTCAGCAGCCATTACTTCAGTCTTCAGTGTCGCATGGTCCTTCAGAAAGAATTTCCAAGAATTTCACTCACCAAGGCACATGTGCTGTGGTGATGTGACAATAAAAGTGACTTTGACTTTGAAATCATTCTAAAATGCTGATTTGGTGATCATGAAACATTTCTTATTATTATCAATGTTGAAAACAGTTTTGTGGAAACCATGATACAATTTTTCAAGAATTCTTTGATGAATAGGAAGTTCAAAAGAACAGCATTTTCCACTTTTGATGAATCACAGTATTGATTTCCTTCAAAATAAAAAAAACATTGTACTAATCCCTGTGAAATCTTTTGAACGGAGGTGTATATATGATATTACAAATGTTTGCTATATATCAAGTAAATCCTGTTGTTTTGATAATTCGTTATATAATGCAGAGACATTCCTACATTTTTAATTTTTCAAATACTTTTTGGGTCCACTTTTTCTGTCTTTCTTAGGCATACTTTGCAAATTTTTTCAGTGTGTTCATAGGTTTATGTGTGTTTTGTGTTGCAGCCTCCAGTTCGAGAGGGTCCAGTTACACGCAGTGCCAGCCGAGCCGCATCTCTTCATTCACTATCAGATGCCTCCTCAGACTCCTTCAGCCATTCTCCAGGTGACACACACACGTGTATACATGCTGAACTAATGCACACAAACACTCGTTTGTGCATAAATCACCTGTAAGGTTTCTTCTGAGAAATGTTTTTCAGCCCAGTGTGAGGCGCGGACAGGCGTGTGTGTTAGGGGGTTGTGTGTCTTAAATGCACAGCAGGCTCCGTCCATCTCACCATGCTTGACGTCACAGGAGAGCCTCTCTAATGACAAACAGACTATTCACATGCGTCCACACACGCGCGCGTACACACACACACACATGCACATGCACACACACATATGGCTCATCCTGGAAGCAGAAAGTTGTTTTTGTAACTTTAAATATGACATGTATTATAAACTCTGTACTAGGGGTGGGTGGTATGACCATAATCTTACAGCACACACTATGAGTATTTTTCTGGATTTTTAAAATAAATTTGATTAAAAAACAGATTAATTTTCTGACTGCTGCTTATTTAATTAATCTTGAAAAGTGTTGATTACAGCATTACATTAATGTCTACTCGCTTTGTATGAAAATGTATTGTTTTGCAGTTGTTCTAATATCTTGACATTGTTTGCTTTTTAGGCAAAGTGTAAATAAGAGATTTATTCTGCTATGTTGACAGCTTTGTTTATTGTTATGAAGGTGTTTGCAGAGTGCAGAACACAGTACGCTGACAGTCAGTGAGGTTGTGTTGAGCTGCGGGCTCAACCAGTCACATGTACCGGTGTAAACATGCACAGTAATTCTAGTGCAAGCTGTAGTTAGCATTTATTTAAAATTTGAAATGAAGAAAAATCCAAATAAATTCAGTTACAATATCAAGAAAAATAATCAACAACATTGATTTCCCCCATAATTGCGCAGTCATAATACATGATAGCAAATTTAATGTACACAAAATTGCTGAAATTAACTCTTTTTTTTTTTTTTGCCACAATATTTTCTTACAATTCACAAAAATATTAAAAACAAGTTATTTGTTGTCTGGCTGTATAATATAAGGCTGTTGGCAGATTTTGAAACAGACACAAGGAGGAGATAAAGCTTCTGTTAAAGTGGACACAGTTATCGGCCAGTGTCTCAAAAATATTGTCTCTTTTTTTCTGAGCCATTGATTCAGATTTTTACTTGCCTTACCAGCATTTTCACTTGCCCACCACAAAAATAATAATAAATTTCATTCAATGCAAAGAACTGCAGTAAAATCAAAGAATTATCACTTTTGTTGGCATCTGTTTGGATTTCGGAAGCATTCATCTGTTTTGTTCTTACTTTCTCTTTCTCTCCCTCTCTTTTTACATCTGTAGAGTCTGGAGATCGTAAGATGAATCTGAGCAGTTTGTTGATGATGTATCAGGAGCAGGGTTTGAGCTCCAGTCCAGACTCAAAGGAGGATGAGGGCACTAGTCTTTCCATGCTTCCTCACCTGGCTGACCTGGTTTCCTACAGCATTCAGAAGGTCATCGGCTTTGCCAAGACGATTCCTGGATTCAGGTAAAATTTTGTGCGTGCGTGCGTGAGTGAGTGAGTGTGTGCGCGTGCGTGCGTGCGTGCATGAGTGCGTGCGTGTGTGCGTGTCTGCGTGTGTGCGTGTCTGCGTGTGTGCGTGCGTGTGTGTGTGTGTGTGTGTGTGTGTGTGGAACAACATGTAAAACTACCAAATTTAGTTTAATCGCAACGTTTAATCGCAACATGTAGTCATAGCAGTTAATAGTGTTCACCATCTGTTTTATTACGTGTAATTTGTAACTAACTGCATGATTCGTACTGTAAATTTCTGCCATAGTCACCACTAATAACCTATTCCTAAATGTAATGTAGAAACTTAATATTTTCTGTAAAGCTGCTTTGCAATGATTGGTATCGTGAAAAGCACTATACAAATAAACTTGAATTGAATTGTGTGTCAGGCAAAATTTAAGAACTTTCTTTTTTTTTAATTCATAAATTAATTTTATTTGGAATGTCTAGTGAAAGGAATTTAAAGAAATTCAACAGCCACCAGAAGGAATTTGGTTTTGCAACAAAACTGAAGAAATTTTACAGCACAAAAACAGCAGCAGAAATGTCACAATTTATTTTGATTAATACGTGTAGTGTTTTGAATTTTGCCGTTTTGAATTTTACTGTAAAACACAAGAAAATATGTACCAGTTTTCAAAAACTCTATAAAAACAATATTTTATATAGTCGATAACTTGAGTAAATTAGAGCATTCCGGAAAATTATATACATATGCTCCGTTCAGCTGAATGGAGCACAACCACGATGTAAGTGTATGCATTAGAAACGAAGTCTTAAAATAATAATTCACCCAAAAATTAACATTTGCTGTTAATTTACTTACCATCAGGCCATCCAAGATGTAGGTGACTTTTTTTTCTTCAGTAGAACAGTAAAGAAGATTTTTTTAGCTGAAACCATGGTCCTTGGTGATTCATAAAATGCAAGTCAGTGGCTACCGTTGATTAAGACTAGGCTTTTTTTCCACTTTATATGCTTTAGACAAGTAAAATATCTGTTGCACTTCATTATTGGGTGCTTTAAAGGGGTGGTTCACTGTTTTTTTTCTAGGCTTGATTGTGTTTATGGGGTGCAGTCTAACATGTTAATGCTTCATTTAAAAAAAAAAAAAAAAAGATTTTTATTTATTTATTTATTTATTTATTTTTACATAATTTACCTTTATTCCACACCGCTCTGTCCCTTCTCTGAGAAATGCGCTGATTATTTCCTGCTTTTATGAAGCCCCGCCCTCAGAAATAGGCGATGGGCTCTGATTGGTTAGCTAGCCCA
>NW_015555746.1:1918047-1929735 GCF_001515605.1 Sinocyclocheilus anshuiensis
GTTTTTTTTCTAGGCTTGATTGTGTTTATGGGGTGCAGTCTAACATGTGTTAATGCTTCATTTAAAAAAAAAAAAAAAAGATTTTTATTTATTTATTTATTTATTTATTTTTACATAATTTACCTTTATTCCACACCGCTCTGTCCCTTCTCTGAGAAAAATCTTATGGATGCCACTGGACGACTGCAGGAGATGATGTGCCCTCAACATGATAAAATGCTGGAAGTTTACTGCCGTACCGATCACCGGTGTATCTGTGTGCTGTGTTTGGTGGATGAACACAAAAATCATGACACTGTATCAACTGCAGCAGCGAGGACAGAGAAACAGGTAAAGTACTGCTCCCTAACTAATGAGAGACAGTTAATGTTGTTTCTCTCTTCGTTTGTTATGTGACTTTTCTCTCAATCAGAGAAACTGATGCCTTTAATTGCGTTTTGACATACTACTGTTATTTTTAAATGGTAATAATGTTTCACAATACTGTTTTTAAAGAGCTTAAAGGGGTGGTTCACTGGGGTTTTTTTAGTCTTGATTGTGTTTATGGGGTGCAGTCTAACGTGTGTTAATGCTTAGTTTTTAAAAAAGGCATTATTTTTTACATAATTTACCTTTATTCCACACCGCTCTGTCCCTTGTCTGAGAAATGACTGATCATTTCCTGCTTTTATGAAGCTCTGCCCTCAGAAATAGGCGATGGGCTCTGATTGGTTATCTAGCCCAGTGTGTTGTGATTGGCTCAACCGCCTCTAGTGCGTGTCTAAACGTCCCACCCCTCACCTCAGCGGCATGCACTCCGGTTGTATTGTAAACAACAGCGTCATTAATATCGCTTATCAGTTTGAGCCCGACTGAGAAGCAGAGGATATTATTGAAGAGGATCGTGCAGAACCTGTGCAAGCACGGCTTTTAATGGTAGGCCTATGTTTTTTGTTTGTTGTTGTCTCATACTTTTAGATATGCTGTTATTTGTAAATGCTACTGCGTATGTTAGCTTTTAATATACGGTTTTATCCTGATTAAAGCTTTAATACAGTACGGCAACTGCACGCACGTCCATGTTTAACGCTTCTCATAGCTATGTGAAAATAAGTGTATAATTGTAACAGTTCATTGTTGGAGCTGAGCTGAATGAGAGAGAGAGAGATGCAAGAGCGTGTGCAGAGCAGCGGGCACGAGGAACAGTATTAAGAACCGCTGCTTTTGAACATTGATTTTGAAACTTGTGAATCCATTAGAATCGTTAGAAGAATCGTTTTCTCTTCCTCTTCTCTAAAGTAGCGCAGCATGGCCTCGCCCCCTTTGCAGCCTTTTCCCCAGGGCGGGGTTTATCTGGGTTTGTTACGTCATGAACCCGGGAAGTAACTTGTTGTAGTCCCTACCAGCCGTTTTTGTAGGCATTAAACTGCCAGAATTTTAAAAGACGATATCTCCATTTGCATTGAACTTTCAGCTTCGTAACTTTGCAGATATTGTTTATACTCAAACAGCAACATTACACACTAACAATCGTTAAAAAAGTGAAATCGCAAGCAACCACCCCTTTAATAATATAAAACAGTATACATTATGTCAATACCTAATTACAGACAAATAGTCACCTACATCCTAAATGGACGGAGGGTGAGTAAAGCAAATTTTTTATTTTTGGGTAAATTATGCCTTTAATTTCACAGGGCCTCAAATGTAGATTTTTGTGGGTTCTGAGCAAAGATGTTCTCCTCATTCCTTTCATCCATTTTAGTGGCTTGTTTTGTGGAAATTTCCATTGTTTTCCCAACAGGCTAATTTTAACATGACTATCCTCTATTTAATTTCCTCAGGAACATAAAAATAGGTTTGACCTTATAGATTGTCACTCTCAGTACATGTTTCTTGCCTGCCTCTGTGCAATTCCATGTATTTCTGAGCTTCCTCAGAAAGTGCGTACATGCATATGCATTATGGACCGCATGTTGCTGTGGCAACCATAGGAGTGTTATGTTATCCGCACTGAATGTACCCACTCCCTCTACATCTGCCATTCACAGAATCCAGCATGAGCCAACATTCGACGTGTGTGCGTTTGTGTCTGTTTGTGTGTCTCAGAGAGCTGACAGCTGAAGATCAGATTGCTTTGCTCAAGTCCAGTGCTATAGAAGTGATCATGCTCAGGTCCAACCAGTCTTTCAGTCTGGAGGACATGAGCTGGAGCTGTGGAGGACCCGAGTTTAAATACTGCGTAAATGATGTCACGAAAGGTACACGCAAACAGAAATACATTGTTTCATGCGTTGACAAGCAGTGGTTGCACTTTTGGTATTGTTTACTAAAACTAAATTAAATTGTATTAATTGAAATAAAGCTGAAATAAAAATTATAAACTTAAATGAAAATGATAAATGTTGCCTTGGCAACTAACTGAAATAAAATATGTTTGATGTATTAAAAATAATAAAACTGAAATAAAATAAAAAGAAACTAAATAGAAATATTTAGAAAAAGACAAAATTACAAAGCAAAATTACAAAAAAGAAACTGAAAATCTAAAATTAGAAGCTAATTTAAAAAATTGATAATTAATATAATAGCATACAAAAATAACACTGAATAGTTACATATTTTGTGAAGGTTTACTTGGTATATTGCAAAGAGAAGGTTTCATTTGCAATTAATTTGATGTCAGCAGAGGGTTTGATAATTTTGTTGAAGTTGTGTAAGGTGAATTTTTTAAATTTATTTTCTCAAACTAATTTTACTTTCTATCCCAGTCTTATGCATGGAGACCATATAGTGGCTCCAAAAAATATGGACACTAAGCCAAGATTAAAAATGTATTCACATCTTTGACAAAATATAAAACTAACAAAACTGACATTTTGTTTCAAAAGAATATAGTACTTCACAAGCATTAGGTATTAGGTATGATTAACTAATAATTAACAATATTTTTTTTCAGCATTTATATAAGTTAATGTTATACATTAATTCATACTTGTTTATTTAATTCATTTTAAATGTTTAAACTGTATATGTACAAGTTAACATTAGAAATTAGCATAAATATAGATCAATACATGAAAGTATTGATTATTGTTGTTTCATGAAATTGTTTAAATGAATGATGAATTAATTATAATAATTATTACATAATAATCAATATTACTACGTAATTACAAAACAGTAGTTATATTTTTCAAAAATGTGACCCTGGACCACAAAACCAGTCATAAGGGTCAATTTTTTAAATTGAGATTTATACATCATGAATAAATAATAAATAAGCTTTCCATTGATGTATTGTTTGTTAGGATAGGACAATATTTGGCCGAGATACGACTATTTGAAAATCTAGAATCTGAGGGTGCAAAAAAAATCAAAATACTGAGAAAATCGCCTTTAAAGTTGTCCAAAAGTTCTTAGCAATGCATATTACTAATCAAAAATTAAGTTTTGATATATTTACGGTAGGAAATTTACAAAATATCTTCATGGAACATGATCTTTACTTAATATCCTAATGATTTTTTGGCATAAAAGAAAAAGCAATAATTTTGACCCATACAATGTTTTTTTTTTGTTTTGTTTTGTTTTAAATATACCCAAGCGACTTAAGACTGGTTTTGTGGTCCAGGGTCACAAATGAAATAAGTCACTTTCTGGTTATCAAACATTGTCCATAGTCGATGTGATGAACAACGCCTGTAGTTAGTCTCCGTTAATAATGAGCCTAATGAAATCCTCCTGATTTTGTCTGTTTGTGGGCGCAGCTGGACACTCTCTGGAGCTGTTGGAGCCTCTGGTGAAGTTTCAGGTGGGCTTGAAAAAGCTCAACCTACATGAGGAGGAACATGTGCTGCTGATGGCCATTTGCCTGCTGTCTCCAGGTCTGCTTTTATATACCATATGCACCAAGCATTAGACAGACTGAGACTTCATACATGCAACCAGGAATCTCACTTGTCTGTGTTTGTGTGCTCATAGACCGGCCCGGGGTGCAGGACCATGAGCGAGTGGAAGCATTGCAGGACAGAATATCTGAGGTTCTGCAGGCGTACATCTGTGCGCATCACCCTGGGGGGCGTCTGCTTTATGCTAAGATGATCCAGAAGCTGGCGGACCTCCGCAGCCTGAACGAAGAGCACTCCAAACAGTACCGCTCCCTCTCTTTCCAGCCCGAACACAGCATGCAGCTGACCCCTCTGGTGCTGGAGGTGTTCGGCGGACAGGTCACTTAGCAACTTCACCCGAATCGGAACAAGACGTGCGGGTCAAACGGCGTGACCCGGAGGGTTGTGGAGTGAATGTACGGACAATCACCTTAAACGCATACAGAGTTTCCAGGACAAAGTTTGTGAGTGGTGTGTGTGTGTGTGTGTGTGTGTGTTTCCCTCATCATTTACAGATCGGCTAGGGAGTGCCATAGATGTGTCTGTTTGTTTGTTTGTTGTATGTAAGGAGGACATTCTCATTAGAATGTAATATGGTCATGGTGTTTTTCACTGTGGCAACTCGATACAGTATATTTTACTGTATTATCTATAGCCAACAGTATTACACTGCATGTGTAGGATGAGTGTGTGAGTGTGCGGTCCTATTCTAAACCTCTGCATGGTCCCCAAAGCGCTGTCCACTACTGCTGATGTCCTGTCTCTTCACCTCCTGCCTTTAAATGCACAGGGTTAAAAGTACTAATGCAAGCACACAGCTCAAACTCACCCCCTCGCCTAGCCACTTAACCAATCAAACGGCAGCTCCGCCTCCCTTTCCTCTGCCTCCAGAGCTCTGATAGGTTGCTGAACAATGGCTGTCTTCTCTACTGTTATTTGCCTGTGCTGTGATTGGCCAATAACCTGACGCCTCTGCAAAGTGGTCAGTGCAGCATTAGCACTCGCCACTCAGCTAACCTGTAAATAAGACTCCGTATCTATATTCGAACCTTTTCAAATCAGTGTAAATAGAGTTTGATATAAGCGCTTCTTGTGGCTAATGGTAGAATCTAGCAGAGGGAGACCCTACAGCCCTGGCTGGTCATGATGAATATGTAAACGAAGACTGCGGTCTAACTGCATTTATGCAGGCATACAGGAATCATGGATTATGTTTTAAAGAACTGAGAGCATTACCTCCCTTCTTTACAGTGTTGTGAAGTTCCTTGGCTTACATATTTCTCAACTCTTGCATTCCATCATTCATGTTTTTTTTGGAAACACTTTTTCAGATTAGTTCAACTAATTACATTTTTACCTAACAAAGTTTTACACTTCGTTAGCTATCATGAAACAAACCCTGAATGCTTTTTATCTTATATACATTTTTTATTTATAGTACATTTCACACAAGTTACACTGCTAAAATAAAGATGCCTGGGTCATATTTCAACCCAAAAGAAAAAAATCTCCCCGAATGTAATTTTAATTACTCTTAATATAATAATGAATATCATCCATATTACAATTATGTATTCTTTACGTTTTAAATAATGTATCTTTTTTCTTCATATTACGTTAATGAGTATTGTTTTCATATTATGGTATTCAAAAAACATTTTCTTAATAAATAAAAATAATTGGAATACTTGATGGCACTTTTTGAAAAAAAAACTTAATTTTGGAGTGAACTATGACCCGTGTATCTTCCTGACAGGTTTTGGGAGACTGTTTGTATGGCTTTGATTGGGAAATAACTTATTTGATTCTCACGTTTTTAAAATAACTCGAAAAGCAGCATGCTGGATAATTTATGATTTTAATTTTTATCATCAGTAACTGCTACCTGGGTATATTTTATATTTTGTTGGCACAGGGAGGTCCTTCAAAACATATTCTAATTACAGCATAACACAACTCAGCACATTCTTGTCTTACGCTGGTTATTATTATCTAAACTGTAATTACAGACACCTAATACCATGTCGGCCATGGTATAGACCATGCCGCAGCCCTGCAGAGTTCAGCTCCAACCCTAATTAAAACTCACCTGCCTGTAGCTTCCTAGTTACCGTTCAGACCTTGGTTTGCTTGTTCAGGTGTTTGATTAGGTTTGAAGCAAAACTCTGCAGAGCTGCGGCTCTCCGGGACCGACGTTCGCCAACCCTGGTATAGACATTTTTATTGTATAGACTTTTTTTGCATGTCTTTGGACACCATGTTAATGTCACACTAGCCACTGCCTGCATTGTGTCCTCTAAACCAAACACAACTGCCTTAGCTTGGCCTCAGCTGTTCACAGTTCTTCATTTAAATTTACCTTTTTATGCTTTTTAAGTATGTAAGAGTCCTTTTCTCCACTGTGTATAATATCTGTAAGTGATATTGGCGAGACTGTCGTCAAGGGCTCCTTGAGTCGCAATAGAGGGCTGATGCTTACAGAGCGCTATCTGTGTTGCTTTATATATCTCGTTCTCTCCGGTTTCTCCACTAACTCGTTTTTTTTTTAATCACGTCTGATTCGTATGAATCGTCTTCTCAGTCAGGGCTCAGGGTCATTAGGAAAAACTTTTCTGTGGTATGAGAGTTAATCATAGTTAATGAAGATTGTCTGTAGGTGTGAGTTTGGTGTCGGAACTGGGTCGACGATTTAATGATCATGTAAGCTGAACTACCTGGAAACTGCGGTCACTCAGAATATATATATATATATATATATATATAAATTTTCTTTCATGATCTTGTTGCTTTCTTTCGTGTATTTTATCGTCTTCATGCCTTCTCTCTATACTAAGCTGCTCAGTACTTTGTGGAATGAGGGTGTACACTCAATTTTAAACTGGAAAACTATGAAATCTTCCAGTCTTGAGCATTTTTGTAATCATTCACTTACTTGTTTCGTTCTGATTTCGTGATGAACGAGTGAGAATATCCCTGCAGCAATTACCATAAATGTAGATCAGACAAACCAGGACAACAGGTCATGTCTAAACAGTTGCAAAATATACAGTATGCATGGTGATGATGATGATGGCGAGACATGAGAAAGACGAAGATGAAATTGATGTTGGTCTCTTTTCCGAGTCCAAAATGTAACCATAACAAACTACCTCTCTGGGGAACAGACACATTTGATTTGTATTTTTTTTTTATGATTCATGTTTGTATTTATTGCTGTGCAGTGGCTCACATGGACAACCCAGTAGTACCTCATGTATGAATATCACTTAACAACAACGCCATAACAGCTGTTTTATCAGATTTTTTAAAACTATTATTATCTGTGTACAGTATTTGTATCTTTAGCTTTCTTTGACACGTTGAAACATTCACATACATGGATGGACAGACAGACAGACAGACAGACACCTCCACAAGAGAGCTGAGAGCTGTTAAGGCGTGGTCACACACTTCCATGATTGACAGTGTTCAGTTGCTGCTGGGATTGGTTGGCCATCCTCAGGCCCCTCCCCTTCTTTATTCTGACTGCACAGTTGGATTTTGCTGCTCCGCAAAAATAATTACACAAAACCTGTCAGAGCATGGCCTTCTCTCTTTTTCTCTTTTTGAACAGTGACGTGTCAAGCGGACATCATCTACTCTACAAATCACACTTGCTCAAGCTTTACCTCGTACAAAAACACATATACGCTCTACAGTCAATACCTCATGCCAGGTCAATCCTAAAATGGAGTAGATGATGGATTGCAATCGGTGACAGAGTCGTCTGTGACAGAGAAAATGAAGAGAGACGTGCTCTTTACCTCTCCTCTTCTGTCTGGGCACCATTGGACAGGAGATCAATAGAAAGTTTGTGGCACTAAATGGCTCATAAGTGCAGAAGCACTTCTGTCTCTGAGTGAATGGGTATCGTAAGGAAAACTGTAATACAAATGCTAGCTGTTTACAGGTTAACAGTAGTATGCCTGCTCACCAGGACAAAACCAGTTGAATATGACCATTCATGAAACGGTTAAAAATGGCCTGTTTTGTTTTCTTTTTTTTCTTTTACATCATAAAGTATTGTAAATTCATGTTTCTGATTTCATGTAATATTGGTCAAATGTTTTACAAATCAATAAAAGAATATAATAATAAATACTGGTTACTTTGATTTTCTGTCGTACAGGGGAGGGTGGGGTAGGCAGTGTCATCCAATTAATCTAGAAAAATCAAATATTTTTGTCAATATGTTAATAAAGGGCCCATCAAATATAGCTGCATATGACTGATAAAAAATAAGCATCTTTTATGCTCAAACCATGTTTCTTATTAAAAATACATTTCTACATGGCAGATATAATAAACGTCTCCAAGTGTATTATATCTGTCTGTCTTTATGATAACAAAACTGACCGCTTCGCTTACCTCACTCTACCCTTACTCTATATTGTTGTATTAGAAAGGTAAATTATACCAAACCATGCATTAATGCATGAATGAATATAAATGATAACATTGTATGCTTGCTCTTATAGTAAAATATGGATGCCTGAGATTCACAATAGGTTATGAGAGATTAATTTTAGTTGTAAAACGTGTATAGAACACAAAGCTGACAAATATACACGTCTATAAACTTTTTTTATGTGCATTAATTTGCATAGATATGAGGGTAAGATCATCGAGTTCACTGTTCATACTGAAAAAAAAATTAAGCTCTCTTGCATTTTATTTTTATGGTCACTAGATGGAGTTGTTGTGCACACACTGTGGGACAGACAGATTATGCTGGTATGTCTTGCAGAGTGTCAGCTGTGTGCTAAACTGTTACTTTGTAACTTCTCAGCTGGAACTCCAAAGTGAACAGCGCTGCCGTCTTGAAACGGTCAGGAGATCTTTTTAAATGGCAGTCAACAGAGATGATGTTTCAGTGTTTCAGCTGGTAGAGAGTACCCTGTTAATAATTAAAAACCCAATAATAGATTGATTGGCAGTGTGATAATCTTCACTTTTTTTTTTGCCATGTCATATTTATTATGTGGGGAACTCTTTTTGAAACTTGCTGCAGAATTTTTTTTTATGAAGGAAGCCATGGGAATTTTGCGACATGAAGAATTTGTTTACGGCACAAACAGCGGTTGCGCGCCCCTTTTTGTAGAACACATCCTGCATATAGGAGGTATTATGTGGAAATTACACATATGGACTGGCCATAGGGCAGTGCTACATATGGAAAGTCCCTGTGGTAGACTCCGCCAGCCTGGGGTGAGATCAATATGTAGCAGAGACGGCAGGGAATTCTCAGGGAAAGACACGGGCTTACCGTGAGGGGAGCCATACCGTGGAAGAATAAACATGTGGGATCACCCAAAGGGGGAATCACTACACACGGGCACCTAGCCCAGCACAAGGGCTGACCTTGGGCATACACACGAGTGCTGGACCTGGCGTCTAGAGCTCCGCCACGCCTGACCGCCGAGGGTGCGGGAGGAACTTCAACAGTGTTCACCAAAAGGGAAACTGAACTGAGAAGCACTTAAGCACACATATCTGGTCCATAGAGGGGACACCGAGCAGGTCTAGTGTTACTGGCCACCTGAGGCAAGTACACGGGAGGACACAGGCTCTACACGGAGATTATAGAATCTCGCAAACGTGTTAGGTGTCGCCCAGCCGGCAGCTCTACAGATGTCTGCTATCGAGGTGCCACGTGCCAGTGCCTAGGAAGATGACACGCCTCTCGCTGAGTGTGCTCTCACCCGAGGGGGCACGGTAACCGTTGGGCCTGGTATGCTAAGACTATAGCCTCCACTATCCAGTGGGCAAGTCTTTGTTTGGAGACAGCCTTTCCCTTCTGCTGCCCTCCAAAGCAGACAAAGAGCTGGTCTGAGGTCCTGAAGCTCTGCGCAAAGCGCGAACGGGACAGAGCAGAGCAAGGGCTGGGTCTGCCTCCTCCCGGGGCAGCGCTTGCAAGTTCACCACCTGATCCCTAAAAGGTGTGGTGGGAACTTTGAGCACATATCCGGGCCAGGGTCTCAGGACAACGTGAGAGTCGGCCGGTCCGAATTCCAGGCACCTATCGTCAACCGAAAATGCCTGCAGGTCCCCCACCCTCTTGACCGAAGCCAGTGCAGTGAGGACCACTGTCTTTAGCGACAGAAACTTAAGCTCTACTGACTGCAGGGGTTCGAAGGGCTCCTCCTTCAAGGCTGTCAGGACCGAGGGAAGATCCCAAGCGGGTACCAAATTGGGGTGCTGAGGATTCTGCCTCCTTGTGCCCCTAAGGAACCGGATGACCAGCTCGTGCTTCCCCATGGCCTTGCCGTTCACTGCATTGTGATGCACGGCAATAGCGGCGACATACACTTTGAGGGTGGAGGGAGACAGCCTTCGCTCCAACCCTACTTGCAGAAAGGAGAGCACGACCACGATCGGGCATCTACGGGGGTCTTCCCGCCAGGAAGAACACCAGTCGACGAACAGGTTCCACTTCAGCACGTAAGCGTGTCTTGTAGAGGGCGCTCTAGCTGAAGTGATGGTGTTTACTACTGCTGGAGGTAGACCACCTAGAACCTCCGCGTCCCATCCAGAGACCACACGTGGAGATTCCACAGGCCTGGGCACTGGTGCCAGAGAGTGCCCCCTCTCAGAGAAAGGAGATCCTTCCTCAGAGGAATATGCCAAGGAGGGACTGTCGCGAGGAGCATCAGTTCTGGGAACCAAGTCCGATTGGGCCAGTATGGTGCTACTAAGAGGACTTGCTCCTCGTCCTCCCTGACCTTGCACAGTGTCTGTGCGAGAAGGCTCACTGGGGGAAACGCATACTTGCAATGGGACGTGTCCAGAGAGGCAAACGGGTCTACCTGAGCGTCTCCAGATCAGCTGGACCGTCTCGGGGTGGAGTCGCCATTCTCCCGGATGGGCAGGCCAGCGTGAGAGCTCGTCGGCTGCACGATTGAGCTTGCCCAGGACCTCAGATGCTTCTGACTCCAAAGGAGGAGATGGCGGGCGAGTTGCGACATGCGACGGGCGCGTAGACCGCCCTGGTGGTTGATGTACGCAACGGTCGCAGTATTGTCCATCCGGACCAGTACGTGCTTGTCGTGTAGCAGCGATTTGAAACGGCGCAGAGCAAGCCATACTGCTAGCAACTCGAGGCAGTTGATATGCCACTGCAGTCGAGGCCCTGTCCAGGCGCCTGATGCTGCATGCCCGTTGCACATGGCCCCCCCAGCCTATGGCAGAGGCATCTGTTGAGACAACAACATGCCTGGACACTTGCACTAGGGGAACTCCCGCCCGAAGAAAGGCAAGGTTCGACCACATGGCCCCCCCAGCCTATGGCAGAGGCATCTGTTGAGACAACAACATGCCTGGACACTTGCACTAGGGGAACTCCCGCCCGGAGAAAGGCAAGGTCCGACCACAGGCTGAAAGTCTGGCGAAAGTCCATCTCGGGGCTTGGTTGTGAAGCCAACACTGAAGCAGTCTCATATGAAGCAATCCGAGCGGCGTGACAGCGGCAGCAGGTGCCATATGCCCCAGGAGCCTCTGAAACTGTTTCAGTGGGACCGCCCTCCTGTGCTGAAATGACTCCAGGCAGTTCAGCATCGACTGAGCACTCTCTACTGAGTGGTGTGCTGTTAGATTGACCGAATCCAACTCCATACCGAGAAAAGAGATCCTCTGCACGGGGGAGAGTTTGCTCTTTTCCCAGTTGACCCAAAGCCCCAACCGGCTGAGGTGGCTGAGTACCATGTCCCTGTGTTCGCACAACTGCGCTCGAGACTGGGCCAGTATGAGCCAGTCATCGAGGTAGTTGAGAATGCAAATGCCT